>NW_018745413.1:5869798-6077935 GCF_001683475.1 Chenopodium quinoa
GCAAATAATTAGTTGTTTATTTGTCAAATGAGCAAACATTTCTTTAATCAACAAGCATTTCTTTGCTCATTTGTGAAATGAGAAATCATTAGTTTGCTCATTTGTAAAATGAGCAAATAATTAGTAACTCATTTGTAAAATAAGGAAACATTTTTGTAGGGAATATTTCAAGCGTTAATCCCTAAGTTGAACCCCACTGTGATCATACACTAAAGTACGGCGGCGTCCAAAGGGAAAGAAGATAGAGCAAAAGAGTCGCCAACAAGTTTTTTAGGAACTTGTAAACCGTTCACGAGGTGAAGGTTAGTCCCCTTCACGATCCAAGAGATCGTCAACTCCAATAGGTCTTAAACCATGACTGGTGTTCGGGGATGAAGGTACAAATCCAACCTAAAAGAGATTGAACCTGCCCTAATAATAGGCCTCTACTTTATTCTAATCGTATTCATGTGCGCTTTCTGACTAACATGTAATTAATAGGTTTAACCTAAACCTGTTTATCTAGGTTGGTTGAATATTAATGCACAAATAAATTTATTATTGGCGATCACTTGAATTATAATCATATTAACCCTAAAAAAGATTATTAATTATCTTATTAAGCGTGATTACAAGTACAAATTCCTTTTAAACATGCAATAAAAGGTATGATCAAGCAATAACAATAAATATCAAGCAACATAATAACAATAAATTATAATTATAATCATAATCATAATCATAATTATAAAAATAATCATAATATTCTTGTTAAAGCATAATAATAGCAAGATCCTAGGCATGATACTAACAAGATTAATAACAAACCCTAGCATGTCACTAAACAATCAAAAATCAAATATTTAGCCCTAACATGATACTAATAATCATAAATATTAGAAAGAAAATAAAAGGCATCATACTTTTAATCATACTTGATATTAAAGTTACCCTAGACATGATACTAGGAATTTATTATTGTCACCCTAAACATCAAATTAAGGAAAATGTCCTAACATGATACTAGGAATTGAAATAACAATCTAAGCATGATTTCTACATAATAATAACAATAAAAACCATTAAAGTACTTACTTGGATGCCTCGTACCTCTTTCTAATAACAAAATACACACGTTAGTAACTTCAAGGAAAATAATAAACAAAACAATTAAATTAAATAATTGAAAGAGAGATTTGGGACCAAACCCTCAGAAACTAAAACCTTTCACGTCTAGGGCGAAGGCAATTTCGAATTAGGCTAGGTGTATCTAGGTCTTGCGAATGCGGAATTTTGTATTTGAGAAAAGCTAGTTTAGAAAAGAGAGAGAGAGAGAGTAATCAAGAAAATCTTAATGAGAGTTGGTGAATGAATAGAGAGAATTGGTAACAATTCATGAATGAAAACGGAGTTTTTAGAAAGCTATTTATAAAGAAAATCAACCAAAAAGATTAAAAAATAAAAAAAGAGTTCTGACGCGTAAAATGGAGGTTAGCGCCAGACGCTGACATTAGCGCCAAGCGCTAACGCTAACGTCATGCGCCAAGCGTAGCGTCAGGCGCTAATGCTGGCCTTTGGCGCTAACTAAAATATTGACGCGTTTTCTAAAATTAGATAAAAATTGCCGTACAGGAGGATAAAATCGTATTTTCCTCAAAAACATTCTTTTGTTCTGATTAAAACTCTAAAAGTCAACAAAAGTCAATTTATCAATGCTAATTGAATTAGGAATGAAAAGAACCTTCTAGAAGAATTCAGAAGACTAAAACCATTCATAATTTCATTAGGAATGATAAATCTATATAAGGCCCTCCTCTAGATCATTGGGCCGCATATGAGGCTCAAACCGGGCCCAGTTCAGTAATTTGGTCATAACTTCCACAATATTCATCGGAATTGGGCTTATAATATATCGTCGAAAAGCTCTTTTCAAACCCTATCCAACTACACTACTATTGGACCCATATCATAGACCAACCGAACTGGATTGACTATTTTCTTAAAATAGGTTTTCAAAAATAGAGAGAAGAGAAAAGAAATTAAAACTATCCGCAACACTAAACTTTCCACACTTTCACTTCATTCGATTATGATTCAACGTGAAAGGTACTCATCACCGGTTTTGGTTTTGGGGAGACACAAAAGGGTGTCTACAGAAGCCCCTACTTTGACTGGGTTTGGAGAAACACAAGTTTCGAAAACAAAAGTTAAAGTATCGATAGGGACGGAGAATGATTCAGAACGTTTTGCAATCCTAAATCACTCTTAAAATGCCGATACCAGCAAACTAGCGTTAGTTAAACAGATAAAAAAGTTAAGAAACACGTATCTTGCACCGTCGAGCACACGTCTCTGGAGGTAACCGATTTGTTGTTGCATTTGTCGTTGTGACAAACTTCCACAATCTATGGAACGCCATCTTGCTGTTTTGATGTTCACTCGCCTCTGAACAACAAAGCTTTTTGGATATGTTCACGCGTTTCTGAACAATAGAGCTTCTTTTTAGTATGAACTTCTGAATGATGTTTCCACGCGTCTCTGAACAAAGAGCTTGATAATAGGATGCCCACGCGTCTCTGAGCAAAAGACCTTGAAAGAAATGTCCACGTGTCTCTGAACAAAAGAGCTTGAAAGAAATGTACATGCGTCTCTGAACAAAAGAGCTTGAAAGAAATGTACATGCGTCTCTAAGCAAAAGAGCTTGAAAGAAATGTCCACTCGTCTCTGAACAAAAGAGCTTGAATACTTGAATTTTTGTCGCGATAATATTCTAAAGAAAACTTTTGAAGACCAACGCTTGTTGATCTTTAAAGCTCGCTTGAACTTTGCTTCAGCTATGCCAGTACGGCGGCGGTTTGCTGCTTGTGAACCATTATGTCGGTGCCTCTGCTGTTTATGAACCAGTGCGTCGATTTCTCTGCGATGAGCCAATGCTTAGGCGCTTTAAGCTAAGTGAGACGATCTTTCGTCAAGTCGATCACTTATTGCGATTGTAATCAAGCTGACTACTTGATCATGTCAAATTGCTTATAGGGGCTAACTGGCGTACCAAGGAACCCAAAATTGATGTATGAGGTTGAAATAACTGCTCAGAGTAGTTGAGCGTTCTGTCGCTGCTAAAATATCTCTGGCGCCAAGAATTGGCTCTGTCGCTAGACGCTAAGATCTAGCGTCAGGCGCTAAAATCTATTTCCAGACGCTAGATGTTGTCGTCTGGCGCTGAAGTAGGGTCTTCCCTATTCCGCTGCACTTGTATTTATTTTTTACTATAGGACTTTGCTAATTTCTTTAATTATCTTAGGTTTGACCTAAGGCTTAGTGTCGCTTGACTCATTGACACGACACGACTCAAGGCATAAACTTGACTCGCTGTGATTGACTCGAGGTTGACTCGACTCGAAGTTAAATGACACATGTGACTCACGACCCGTGTGTGCACAGTGTTGATTCAATGTGACTCAAAAATGCAAAAAAACCAAAAATTTTCCGTCATTTTTGTGGAGGGTTCTCCCGAAAAAGATAGACGCGAAAAAGAATCGAAGTTTTGAAGGTGCATGTTGAATAATCTTAGTCAAATGTTGTTTCTCACAGTACAAGGATTGTAACATCTTAGGCTACCCTAGTTGACTCGATAATGAAAGTATTTAGGTAACTTAGGCACAGAGGCTAAGCACTTCATACTTCGTGATGCAATGATGAGTGATGAGTGATGTTGATATGACAAGGCATGCTTCAGCGTTGTGTTAAGTTCATGACAAAGGGTTCCTAAGGGAAAGTATATTTGGTCATGTATCTGTGCGGTGTGTGATAGTGACACTAAAGTTAGGTCGCAAGAGCTAAGTGTGTAGAAAGATATTATTTTTAGAAGAGTCAAATGATGGTGACTCTTAGGCTAGGCAAACTAATGATGTAAGGATCAAGCCCCCAAGTCTATCTCTAAATGAATAGGGATGAGCATATGAGATCCCTTGATATGCTCATTGTGTGAGTGTGTGAATGTGAATATGAATGCATTTTTATTACGGCCGCACCTCGATGTAAGGTTGTCTATGTATCCGTTAGGAATCAGGCTGAACGTAGCTCTAGCCGAACCTCGCACAAGTGTGTGTATACCTCAAAGAGGTATTTTGAAGGGTTATAACGTGGTTAGGCTAAAGGTTATGGAAGAAAGGGAAAAAGGCTCAAGACCCTAGATAAGCCCCCAAGGTGTGCAACCTTGCTTTTGAATCTTTGTATTTTTATTCTTTAAGGCTTGCTTTCTCTTTTTTTTTAGCTCTTTTTTTTTGCTTTAGCATTTATTTATATTTTTATAAGTGTGGGAAATCCCGATCATGCAGTCTATCACTCACTTGGCATTCATGTTTCTCAGGCACGGTACCGAGCACTCGATAAGAGACGCAATCTGAGACGTGTTCATATCAAAGACATTGGAACACTTATCCTTTTGTACACTTTTATTATTATTACTATTGCTTTATTATTTTTTTGAAATCACTCAAGATTTTGAAGTTGCATATGTTACACACCATCCCATCCCAAGGTTAGGTAGATATAGGTTGAAAACTAAAAGGTCTATCGTTAGACGAGGCTCAAAGTGGTTTATGAAGAAAGGATTGTAAATTAGAAGGGTGAAAGGCAATATGATGTGGCTACAAGGGGCGCCTTAAATCATTGGTATACCTTGTGCTTAGTTTGACATGGATTTTTTTTTTTTTGGGCAATGCAATGCGATGATCATATGTAAGGAAATAAATACTCATTTTATTAAAAGGGAAAAAGAAATAATCTACAAAATTAATCTAAGGGAATAGAAAGGTGTCTATGCTAGATTTATTGGGGAGATGAAAAAATGGGAAAGAAATAGAAAAAAGAAAGATCATGAAATCTTGTTGTTGAAGCTCGCCTCTTGTCCCTTGGCTTATCATCACTTGGTGTTCTTGCCGACTGGAGGTATTGGAAGCCCGTTATTGTCGATCAAATATTGGATTGCTTCCTTTAGCTTCCAACAACTCTCAGTAGTATGACCCCAACCTTGATGGTACCTGCAGCGTACATTTGGGTTCCAACTAGGCAATCTCTTCTCAAGTGGGGGATCTTGAATGGGTCCAATAAGAGTAACGAGTCCCTTTTCATGGAGTCGATCGAAAGCATCATCGTAGCTAATTCCAATAGGGGTGAAATCCTTTCTTAGTTGCTTTCTAAATCCTCGATTATCCATGGCTAAGATTTCATTAAGGTCGAAAGTACCAATATTGTTACTAGAGTAGGTGTTTTCGGAAGAAGAAGGATAGTCGTTCTTCTTTCCTTCACAGCCACTGTTGTTATTTTTACTGATCTTGGCCTTCTTGTCGCGCGGAGGAATATGAAGGAGATTTGAATCAACGAGATCTTGAACACGATCTTTGAGGGCGAGACATACTTCGGTGGTGTGACCACAACCTCTATGGTATCGACAATAAGAATTTGGATCCCAATTGGGAAACCGTTTTTCAGGCGTAGGGTCTTGAATGGGACCAATGGGGTGAATAAGACCTTGACCGTGAAGACAGTCAAAAGCTTCATTGTAAGTCATTCCTATTGGTGTGTATTCTTCAATGGTCCATTTTTCCCGTGGCTTAGGAGCATTGAGTTCTTCATTAAACCCTTGGCAAGAATTTTGTTCAATGACCATTACCCGATTTGCTAATCCTTCTACCACATTCAAGAGCATGGCAACGACATCTTGCAGTTTTCGAACGTCCTCTTTTAGACTTGACGAGTCTTCCCTGGTATTATCTAAGAAAAGACTTTCATCCTCCTCAATTATGGCCACTTCATCGAGAGAGGTTATATAAGTTGTCTCGATCATGGGCTCACCTACAGGTGTGATAAGAAGTGATGGATCAAAGGATGTTTGATCTTCTTCGATAGCTAGAATCCCGGAAGTTTCATTGTTATCGATCAGATCTTGAATAGCTTCTTTGAGCTTCCAACACTCCTCAGTATCGTGACCCTTTCCTTGGTGATATTTGCAATGTTTACTAGGATTCCACTTAGGTGGCCTAACTTCTAGAACTGGGTCTTTGATAGGTCCTATGGGCATGACCAGTCCTTTGTGATGTAGCTTCTCGAAAGCTGTTTCATAACTCATACCAAATGGAGTGAACACTCTTTTTGACCTTTGGATTTGCGATTTAGAGGCGTTCGTAGCATGTACCTCATTAATGGGAGAGGAAGAAGAAGGATGGTCGTTCTTCTTTTGATTGTCATTCTTCTTTCCACTAGCACTATTATCTTTCAGAAGGTTATCTTCAATGTCAATGCCTATATTATACACAGCCTTGAAAGTATTCAAGTTGTGTTGGTATTTTAAGTGCTTTGAATACTTCCCTTGGAGATTCTTGATAAACATCCTCACAGATTCTTTTTCAATAGGAACCTTGACCATATTAGCAGAAGTTTCCCTCCATTTATTGAAGAAAGAAGTGAACCCTTCGTTTTTTTTTGTTTTAACATCTCAAGTTGTCTGTGGTCTATTTAGTCTTGAATGTTGCACTTATATCTATCTATGAAAGCATTTGTTATCGATTCCCAGGTAGAAGTTTTCTCTTTGTTAAGGGAAAAGAACCATTTTTGGCAAACAGTCTCAAGAGATAAAGAAAACAAAGAATGAAATACTTTCTTATCAATCCCCTTAATGTTCATTATGGTTTCAAAAGCTCTTAGATGAAAGTAAGGGTTATCTGTTGCCTTGAATTTTGGGATGTCGTTGGCATTGAACTTATGCGGAAGAAGTTCCTTGTCCAGCGAGACCCCTTGTGAACTAATGCCCTGAAATTTATAGTCACTAGATAGCTTGCTCAAGCTATCTTGCATGAGGTTCATTTGTTGTTGCTTCACAGGGTCATCAATTTTGAGGGTTAAAGCCTTTAACACCTCGGTCACGTCAGTCAATTGACTCCTAAGTTCATTAACCTCTTCTTGACTTGCCATTATCTTTTTAGCTTTCCTCTTTTGACGAATCGGTTTATAAAAAATTAACGCTTGAATAAAGAGGTTGTCCTTGATTAATCGCCCTTCTCTCCTCGACCAAGTACCGTGTAAAAGGAATTGGGGGATATTCATTGTTAATTATTTGACTCAAACTTTACTCAACATGCAATGGATGGAGGAAGTGAATAAAGATGATGTACATGGAGGGATATGAAGAATTAGGAATGGAATGTACCCCTAACTTAAATGATGGAAAAAACCGACTCATGCATGAACCTAAGACATGGTTATGGTGTGAAAAGAGTATGTACAACGTGTGTGCTAAGACTAGTGAGTGTAAGTGACATATTAAGACTCGTTTCATGACCATGTGGCTAGACTATGTGACTAGACTCAATTAATGACTTAACAAGGCATAATTAACAGAATTAGTTAGCAAACTGTTTAATTAGACACAAGGTGATGACTCGAGTAATAAACTGAACTGTCGCCAAAACGACTGGACTGGTGCCGCACTGTGTAGTGTAGCGCTGCAGTCCAAATCTCGGCGCCAGTGCTGGAACGTTGATCTGGAGCTGCTTTTGGTATTATTACTTAACAGGGGTATGCCTAAAGTCGTACTAAGTCAACTCTGATTAGATTATTAGACTCTAATTACCAAGATCAAATAATTAATTAAGCAAAGTCTTTTTAGCCATTAAGCAGTTTATTTCGTTCTTAACGCAAGTCAAACAAACGGTTAGGAAAAATCACATAGAGTATGCACAACAAATTATGCGCAATTAGTCAAGTAGGCACAATATGATGCAATGAGTTTGCAACCTAACCATGGCTCTAGTTCTCTAAAGTTCGGGATATGGGTTAGTCAATAGAGGGTCCATGGTTAATTGTTCAGATGCACCGCGCGGGAGCCTAACCGTGAAGGGTTGGCGCGAGTGGATGGGACACTGCGAGTTTTAGAAAAACTCACTTCCATGGTTTGGTGAATTCAACATTCTCGGATGTACCCTTTGTTGCTCGGAGCGTTCAATCAGGTAGATGGAGCATGAATTCCCAGGGCTTATGTCCATATGTAGAACACATATGGGTTTCAGAAAAGTGAGAAAAACTCAATTAGGAAGTAGGATCGAGCAAACAATGCTAAAAACTGGTCGAAATTAGTACGCATATTTCTGGCTCGGTATTGGAAGAATTTGGCGCCAGCAAACAGAGATTAGCGCCAGCTTTTAGCTTTAGCGCCTGGCGACAGAGCTTTTGTCTAGCACTACAGTCAAAAGTCTGGCACTAACTTCTTTTCGCTGATGCTAATTCCTACATGCCTCAGCAGCTTTTTGTGCTCGATAAAATTTTCCAGTTTCACGCGGTGTTATGTTGGTCCTAGTTGTGAAAGATATTCCTCAAATTTCCTACGTGTAAAATCCTATGTTTTAACTCATTACGGATGGTCTTTCCAATGAGATATTTTTTTTATGCATATGACAATAATGTTAATCAAAATTACGCACATGAAATACTTAGAACTTTTCGAGTCTCATCAACTCATTCTAAATCATTGCCGAAATAAATTTCAGGAATTAAAATAGAAATCCTCCCCAGTGGAGTCGCCAAAAACTATAGGGAATATTTCAAGCGTTAATCCCTAGCTTGAATCCCACTTTGATCATACACTAAAGTACGGCGGCGTCCAAAGGGAAAGAAGAAATAGCAAAAGAGTCGCCAACAAGTTTTTTAGGAACTTGTAAACCGTTCACGAGGTGAAGGTTACACCCCTTAACGATCAAAGAGATCGTCAACTCCAATAGGTCTTGAAACATGACTGGTGTTCGGTGATGAAGGTACAAATTTAACCTAAAAGAGATTGAACCTGCCCTAATAATAGGCCTCTACTTTATTCTGATCGTATTCATGTGCGCTTTATGACTAACCTGTTTATCTATGTTGGTTGAATATTAATGCACAAATAAATCTATTATTGGCGATCACTTGAATTATAATCATATTAACCCTAAACAAATAATTAATTATCTTATTAAGCGTGATTACAAGTACAAATTCCTTTTAAACATGCAATAAAAGGTGTGATCAAGCAATAACAATAAATATCAAGCAACATAATAACAATAAATTATAATTATAATCATAATCATAATCATAATTATAAAAATAATCATAATATTCTTGTTAAAGCATAATAATAGCAAGATCCTAGGCATGATACTAACAAGATTAATAACAAACCCTAGCATGTCACTAAACAATCAAAAATCAAATATTTAGCCCTAACATGATACTAATAATCATAAATATTAGTAAGAAAATAAAAGGCATCATAAATATTATTGTCACCCTAAACATAAAATTAAGGAAAACGTCCTAACATGATACTAGGAATTGAAATAACAATCTAAGCATGATTTCTACATAATAATAACAATAAAACAATTAAAGTACTTACTTGGATGTTTCGTACCTCTTTCTAATAACAAAATACACACGTTAGTAATTCAAGGAAAATAATAAACAAAACAATTAAATTAAATAATTGAAAGAGAGATTTGGGACCAAACCCTCAAAAACTAAAACCTTTCACGTCTAGGGAGAAGGCAACTTCGAATTTGGCTAGGTGTATCTAGGACTTGCGAATGCGGAATTTTGTATTTGAGAAAAGCTAGTTTAGAAAAGAGAGGGAGAGAATAATCAAGAAAATCTTGATGAGAGTTGGTGAATGAATAGAGAGAATTGGTGAGAATTCATGAATGAAAACGGAGTATTTAGAAAGCTATTTATAAAGAAAATCAACCAAAAAGATAAAAAATCAAAACAGAGTTCTGACGCGTAAAACGGAGGTTAGCGCCAGACGCTGACATTAGCGCCAAGCGCTAACGCTAGCGCCAGGCGCCAAGCGCCAAGCGTAGCGTCAGGCACTAATGCTGGCGTTTGGCGCTGACTAAAATATTAACGCGTTTCCTAAAACCAGATAGAAATTGCCATACAGGAGGATAAAATCGTATTTTCCTCAAAAACATTCTTTTGTTCTAATTAAAACTCTAAAAGTCAACAAAAGTCAATTTATCAATGCTAATTGAATTAGGAATGAAAAGAACCTTCTAGAAGAATCCAGAAGACTAAAACCATTCCTAATTGCATTAGGAATGATAAATCTATATTAGGCCCTCCTCTAGATCATTGGGCCGCATATGAGGCTCAAACCGGGCCCAGTTCAGTAATTTGGCCATAACTTCCTCAATATTCATCGAAATTGGGCTTATAATATATCGTTGAAAATCTCTTTTCATGCCCTATCCAACTACACTACTATTGGACCCATATCATGGACCAACCGAACTGGATTGGATGTTTTCTTAAAATAGGTTTTAAAAAAACAGAGAGAAGAGAAAAGAATTTAAAACTATCCGCAACACTAAACATTCCACACTTTTACTTCATTCGATTATGATTCGACGTGAAAGGTACTCATCACCGGGTTTGGTTATGGGGAGACATAAATGGGTGTCTACAATTTCTTTGATCATTTAGGAAATGAGCAATAAATTTTTTGCTCATTTAGCAAATGAGCAAATACTTAGTTGCTAAATTAACAAATGACTGCAATTCCAAATAGATTATACATTCATCAAATACGCTATACAAAATGAAAAACCTGATATTTCATAAATGAAAAACAAAACATAAAATGAGCAAGTTTTATCCAAACAATAACTAATATACTGATCAAGAAAACATAAAATGAACAAATAAGAAAACACATACATTTTCCATTCCAAAGGTACAATAGTGCATTATTTAACATTGGTAGAATCAATAGTATCAGTAGAATCCATAGCAACTGAAGAATCCATAGCACTGAACATTTCTACAATTTTAAAAAAATGTAAGCTAACTAAAACAAAGGAAACATAAAACATTATATTTCTTCAAAAGCATATATGTTTCCATATGTCTCATCATTGCCTTTGTGACATGTCGAGATGATCCAGGTTAAGAAAAAAGTGACATACCGGCAGTAGCAGTCCAAAACAACCTTTTGAAGTTGGGCTGTGTAATATTTGTTACGGACTAACTTAATCTAGACTAAGATAGTAACTCTAATAAGAAAACAATGATAATAAGAAGTTAAAGAAGGAAAACAAAGATAATAAGAAGTCAAATGAGAATAATGAATTTGCTCATTTAGTTTCTGTTTATTCATTATATAGTCAAATTAGAAAATAAAAATAAGCAAATTAGAATGAACAAACAATCAGACAATTTATTATTCAATACACTGTTAACATGTTAAAATTAATGGACATATAGAGTCAGAAAAGTTGATTAATCAGTTTACCTATTGTTGTGCACTTATATAGCATGTGTAGTTAAACCAGCTTTAGACACAAAAATATAACTATTGTACTTGTAGATGTACTAATTTAATTGAAATGAGCAAGCTGACATAAAATGAACAAATTAAATTTAAATGAGCAAAATGAAATAAAATGAGCTAAAATTGATCTAAGACACTTATGTTCATCTCTAGAAAAAAAAAGTGGACCACTAAGAGTTCATACATGTATATAGGTATCATGTTACTAAGATAAGACATGTTTATATTTGAAATAATGTATGAAAGGATAGTAAAAATCAAATATAGAAATATGGAAGTGAATAGAGGAAACGATAAATCGGATGATTAGGTAGTAAAAGTGATAATGAAAGTCAAGTCCGAAAATCTTAGCTCTCATAACAAATTCATAATTATAACTCTAGCAAAAGTGCATACTCCCTAAAGTGCTCTCAGTAGTAGGACAAAACCTTGGAATTGGTGAACCAGCAGGTCTAGGAAAAAAGCCACTTCCAAGAAGACCAGCATGTTCATGGGGGCTTTGCCATGACCTCCTTGTCTGACTTCTATAAGACCTTCAAAATATTATAATAGAAGAGAATCAATATTTAGTCTAACTTCTCAAAACTACTTCAACAAACTCATAATTTAGAAACGCCCAAATAATCCTACATTTCTACTTCTGTAACTGTACCATTTTATCAAAAACAAACCTTTTTTTAATGATCAGAATGTATTAAATTCCTTGGACAATATAAAATCCACATAATTTGAAATGTTGAGGAATCATCATAGGCCATTCGTATCAAATTAAAATGAGAAAATTAAAATAAAATGAGCTAATTAAAATTGTTAAATTAAAAGAAAATGAACACCATTCATCAAATTTCATACATCATTTGCAAAAATTAGATATATTGATTTTAATCACCGTATTTTAATTCTAAATTCCAGAATACAAATGAAATACAAAACACAATTCTTCAATTGCTCAATTACTATGAAAAAATCGAAAAAATCAATAAATTGATTGTGATGGCAGATAAAAACGCTACAAAATATTAAAAAAACAATAAATTGTTACTTACATTCTTTGTTCATAAGTAAGTATTGGAGATTTTCCTTCGTCATTGGGAGCTCATGTTGAATCCATTTAGCATTTCACGATTTCTAAGGTTTAAAGTGAAATAAAAAAAAATATAAGGTAATAAGTAATTATTACAAACCTAACAAAATAGTCGAAGATTTAAGCTGAAAATTGATGATATTGAGGCATTACAATCGAAGAACTATGGGAGAGAAGAGAAAGAAAGGGAAAGCTAGATCAATTTCTAGAGAGAGGGAAAGAGAATTAGCAGCAACAATTTTAGGAAAAGGGATAATGTGAGAACAAATCCTTTATGTGAGAACTCTAATCCATATGAGAACAAATCTAGACCATTGCTTGATTAAATTAAATCTAACCATCCAAAAAAACATAGAAGTGCCATTTTGTAATTTTGTGAATTACACCTCCTTCATTCTTTGCTATTCTTCTTGGCTTTCACGTTCAACATCTCTTTCTCTCTAACCTTTTTGTTGCTCTCTCTCTCCTCAAATTAGTTTTTTTGGGGAAATTTTATACCAGTTTGATGTAAGTTTATAAATATTATGATCTAATTTGTTTTCAAAATTTGATTATTTTACGGAATTTGCTGAAATTCGATACAAACTTACATTATTTATGAATTAGGTTTTCACCTTTTTTTTTGCTTCGCCAATTGCAAATGAATTCAGAGTAACATGTTAACGAAGAACGAAGAAGGTATGTATCAATTGTACAAAATTGACAATCAATTTTTGATTGGGGTTAAGCTAAGGAATACTGATTTGTATGTCTTAACTTAATGACTTTGGTTTAAGCTGTGTTTTCAATTTTACTTGGCAATATTTGAGTTTCAATTGAGTAATGAATATGCATTAGTTAGTCCTCTGTTGTTTTATTTAATATAGTTTGAGCTGCTTGGTTTTGTTATTTTTGAACTAAAATTTTCGTTATTAAATTTTGGTTTCATGTACTTATCATTAATTTAGTTTAATCAAATAATTTATCAAACAAGTTAAGGAAATTTTGGAATTTGGTACCTTGAAAATGGGGAGTGTTGAATTTTGCTACCCGTTTAATTTTTTTTGATACCCATCAAAGTGTAAAACTATAGGTTTTGGTACCTTCGTCCATGTTCCGTTAAGTTTTTCGTTAGTGGGGCCCATTATCTAATTATTTAATAGTTTAATTGATTAAAAAAACTTTTAAAAAAACCTTAAAAAAACCACTAATACCACCAGCCACCCACCTTTTGCCGGTGGTAGACCAACCCCGCGCCCATCAACCTCCCCACAACCTCCACCCAGCCCAGCCTCCCCGCGCCGATGCCCCCCCCCCCTATTAGTCCGCACCGGTGCCTTAGCTTGAACCGAAACCGTTCTCCAACCACCGTAGCCGAAATCCAGGGCACCACCTCAAACCACTTCACTGGCAGCCTAGATCCCCTCCCCCACGTCGCCATGACCTACCTTATCTGAAAACCACCACATCGAAACCCTAATACCCCAAAATCAAAACCCTTGATTTGGTTTTGGTGTGATGGTTTTACACGAATACCAGCCATAGCTGCTCCCGCGGCGGCCAAGAATGACGAAGGGAGGGAAGACGGTGGGTGGTTGCGCTAGGGTTTCGGGTAAGAGAAAAACAGGGAGGGAAAGGGAAAGGGAAAGGGAGGGGGTGGGGTGGCCCTTATGGCCGAGATTGGAGGAGAAAAGGGAGGGGGTGGGGTGGCCGACGCCGGCGCCGATGCCTAAGGAATTCGGCCACCAACAGCCGGAAGCCGGCACAGTAGTAGGGTGGTAGTGGCTGGTGGCAGGCTGGGTTTTTTGTTTTTTTTTTAAAAATTTTTTAAGGTGTTTTTTAAATTTTTTTCTTTTTTAAATAAATTAAATTATTAAATAATTAAATAATGGGCCCCACTAATGAAACATGGATAGAGGTACCAAAACCTATAATTTTACAATTTGATGGGTATCAATAAAAAAAATTTAACAGGTACCAAAATTCAACACCCCCCATTTTCGAGGTATCAAATTCCAAAATTTCCACAAGTTAATTTAGTGTAACTCATGGAATTAAGGTTGGGATTATTTTTCTAGTAACTGTAATAGGTTTTTCATTTTTTGAATTACTTTCACTAGTAGAATAAAGTAAATGGGAAGCCCCAAATGACAAGCGGTTTATTGAATTTCGCTTCCAAAAACACCTTACAAAAATCTAAAACAAGCAAATGGCAAGCGATTTTGGGTTAACCACTTGCAAAATTGTAAACGGCAGGCAGTTTGAACTTTGAACCGCTTGCCATTTGTAAAAAAAACCCTTAAAAATCTTACCCCTCCTTCTTCTCTTTCACCTTACAAAAATCTAAAACAAGCAAATGGTAAGCGATTTTGGGTGAACCACTTGCAAAATTGTAAATGGAAAACAGTTTGAACATTGAACTGCTTGCCATTTGTAAAAAAAAACCGTTAAAAATCTCACGCCTCCTTCTTCTCTCTCCCCTTTCCCCTTCATTTCTCACGCTCTCTCTCCTCCCATGCCTCACTTCTCTCTCTTATCACCCCTCCATTCTCACAACCTCTCCTTTCTCCATCTCCTTCTCTTTCTTCTCTCATCTCTTTTCTCAGCCTCCCTTCTTTCTATTCTCACGCCTTACCACGACGAGTGACGACCAACGAGTGACGAGCGAGTAAAATGAAGAAGGCGTTAGGGTTTAGTTTTTCCGGCTCAACGAGTTAAGGGTTGAGGAGTAGCAATGGTGGTTGTCCGACGTCTGAGGTTGGTTATAGTAGCCCTAGAATTCGCCGAGTTGTTGAAGTTTGTAGATCGTAATGTAGATAGGAATTTAGATCTAATTCATCCTAATTTTGCAAAACTTTTGTTGTTTTTAATTTAAGATATAAAATTAAGTTAATTATTGTTGTTTATTTTTTCAATTTATTGTTGGGATTAGCATAAGTTATTTTTTTCCTAAATTTTGTGCTTGTTAGACAGATACGGGTGAATCGGGATAGGGTGCTAGTAGTGGTGGTGATACAGGTTAAGGTGGTGGCGGTGATAGGTGGCAGGCGGTGGCGCGCGCGGCTGTTGGTGTGCATGGTTGGTGGTAGAACGGAACAAGAGCAGAAAATCAGAAAATTAAGTTATTTATTATATATTTACTGTATTTATTTTTTTGATGAAAATCAGAAAATGTAATTTTTTTTAAAGGATCAGAAAATGTAATTTTGAAGCAATTGATTAATGAAAATAGTTATGTTTATACATATGTTAAGTTCTTGTGTATCAATTTAATTGAAAAAAAAAACTATATTTTTTAGTTATTAAGGCGTAATGGGAAGTGGTTCGGAGCCCAAACCGCTTGCCATTACCTTCAAATGGAAAGCGGTTTTGAATTGTTTGCCATTTAAATGGACAATGGAAAGTCCCCCAAGCGCATGCAGTTCAAAACCGCTTCCCATTAGGGGATTTGAACCGCTTGTCATTTACATTTTTCTACTAGTAGCTTAGGTAATTTACTTTTGATTTATACTATTTATTTAAGATGATGGTGGTGGTAGAGTTCGTATGGTTTGGTGGTGTTGATTATAGTGGCGACCTGGGGGAGCTGATGTCTTGAGATGTTATTTAGTAAAAGCAGCAAGGATATTGTGAGATGTTGTTATACCCTGAGGTATTTTGTGAATGGTGTTATGTGATTAATTAGCAGGGAGCAAGGGTGTAGGTGTTATGTGCCACTGGATGTTGTTGCATGGGTGAGGACCTAGGCATGTGGTTGTAGAGTGTTTATATTCAACTATTTTCCTGAGTTATGTGCTTAAACTTCTTATGGATGGTACCAAAATTTATACTTGTAGTTTGAGTTCAACATAATTTGTCAAAACTCTATTCTAATTGTATACTAGAGCAAATTTATCTTTCACAGTACTCTCATCTTTACAATTTATGAAGATTCAACTATGATATCACCAAAAATTACCTGAAATATTACTATTTTGATGTCAAAGCGTAGCATTGTGCTGCTCTAGAACTACTTGGCTGTTTCATTATATATAAATTCTGTTACGGGTTTTTCACCAAATGCCCTTAACCTTTTCCAAAATTCACCAAATACCCTAATGTTTTTCAAAATTTACCAAATACCACCGACGTTTGTTATTATTCACACCGTGACCTTAAAATACCCCTAATGTTAAAGGTCCGTGAGCAATAAATTTTAATTCACCAAATGTCCAAAATTTGTTAAGTAATTACACAAAATACCCTCTATTTTTTAGGTACTAGTTTGAAATTTAGGAAACTAGATGTTAATTTTGATTTTCACCCTTTTTTGCATAAGTACTCAACACATAGCAGTCCTCTCTTTTGCTTAACAACAATTTTAAAATCTTGAGCTATATGTTCAAATCATCTTCCTCAATGTATAAGTACTCTTAGAAGCTCTAAGTCTGTTAGCTTGCGGACAACCCCTTTTTTTTTCTCTGTTTGCCTGGTCTGTAACACTTCTTTTTATGAATAGAAGTTGTTTGCAACTCTGACGCACTCATACATTAAGGAAAATTATTTGGACATATAACTCATGGTGTTAAATTTGTGGTTAAGCAAATAAAAGGGCTGCTATGTGTTGAGTACATATAACTCATGGTGTTAAAAACAAAACTAACGATTAGTTTTCTAAATTTCAAACTAGTCATTCATTATTTGGTGAATTAAATTTTACGGAATTTTCACCATATACCACTGAGTTTTAACTTAATGTTGGGGTTTAGTGAGTCCGACTCACCGCGGAAATAAACCCGAGCCAAGGATCACGCTCGCAATAATTAATATCACTAAAGCATAAAATAATCACAAAGGGAAAAATAGGAAATATACCTTTGAAGCGTGCTTTGCCCGACCGAATGGGCTCTTACTTGAAAGCTTAGCCCTGAAAACACGAGAGCCTCCAACGGAGATCCACCCGCAAAAACAACTACCGACTTTTAGGTCCGTTACCTCGAGGTTAGCGAGGTCCAACCAAAACCCGAGTATTATATGAGTTTAAGAGTTTTTGCAAAATGCAATGCTCTATTGAACTGCTACTCAAGAAAAGAATTCTCAAGCCATGCTTTGGCTATTTATAAGGAAGGATAGCTTGTGAATTTCACTCATATTTCAATATGGGATTTTTTTCACAAAAAGATCCCACATGGAAAGATTGATGAATTCAACCCTTAGTTAAATAAACCAAGGAACAAGTAACAAGTGTCACATGGTTAGGTGAGGACCACTTTCTCACTTGGTCCCCAAGGCATTTTAACATGAATTGTGAACTAACCATGTGTCACCCTACCTTGAGCCCCAAGTTGGGTTCGGTTAGGCCATTTTCTTTTGGCTCGTGTCCATGACCCGTCAACTGGGTCCACGGCCCCTTGTCATACGTGCCGCCACCACGGAACACTGCCACCATCGCGCGGAACCACCATGGTGCGCTGCCACGTGGCACGCTGCTATTGGGCACTCTTTCCTAGCCTTTCGCGTGGCTAGGATTTTACTTGTTACTTGAAACATTTTCCCGTCTCGCCAAATCCTGAATTTTGGCTCGACATTTGAGATTCTCCGATGCTCGGTTTCGACACTCCAAGCTCGAATTTTCGACGTCTAAATATTTAATACACGAGCAACTCATTAATTTCTTCTGAATTAATTTGTCGAGTCGTTTCGTTAATTGCTTGGGTGTGACCCGAAGGGTTTAGTCAAGATTAAGCTGTAATATTTATTATTCATTAATATTACTGATTGGAAGCGGCCTCCACCTAGGCATTTCGATCACTTGACCTTACTGAATATATTAGCTTTCTAATAATTTTGAACCCACTATCAGAATAATACACTTGTTCGAAGGACACCATTCCTTTCAATCTCCCACTTGTCCTTCCTGACAAGTGAGCATTCAGTGTATATCCCCTTTCCTATGTCTCTTCATGTCTCTTCATGAACTACAGGGTAAGATTATTCGTCATCCCTGTTACGTCCTGAAGTGAGCACGACCATGCATTTTCACAGTCTCACTCTTTGAGAGGCCTTGTAAACAACAAGACATATTCCCTATTATTAGTAGGGGGACATTCCCATTCTTGTAATGTAGCTTCTCTTACTAAGAGGACCTAGCCGCCTGATAGCCGTCGTTATAATAACCAATTATGGCATACGTTTGACCGACATAAAAAATGGACTAGTACTCAAACAAGAGACCGCACAATACTCATGGTCAAGGAAAAGAGTTCCGATAGCAATAATGAGAAATATACTTATGACGATTTTGAATCTCTTAAAGTATTCTCATAGGTCGATCCAGTATGGTACTAAACAAATACATGCGCAAATGATTTATGTCCCTATAGCACAAGAAACGGTGCTATAAATCATACTACACACTAATCTCTAATGGTCATTAATCGTCCACAAAATAAATGACCTTGATTAGGGATATTTTTCGATTAAAATATTCAATGTTCACTTAATAGGTGTTTCTTTATCCAAGACATTGTCTTGATACCCTATTTTGAATATTCTTTACAATCAAATGGACTCATTATTTAATTCTAAACCACAATTAAAAAGAAAACGGAGTGATAAAATTGCATGAAATTTTAAATTACTCCAAAACCTGAATGGTTCATCTTATGATAAATGGTTTTTCAAAATGTTATAAGAGTATCACTCTTTATAAAACAACTATAGAAATCACACCCATATCTAATATGCTTGATTTCTTTCATGCAATTGTGAATGTTGTCGTTCACTTATTGCATAGGTTTAGTTATAACAACTTTGCTAATCTTAGCATCTTCATTACTGATCACATTCATAATAAGAAGATAAAATTTGAGAGTGCCCTGGATTATATGTGATTTAGGATTTATTGTCCAAGTGATGGCTCCCACTCATTTTCATGATTAAGACCTTCAACTTGACAACCTACAATCATTAACGTTAAGCAACGAACTTTCCATAGAACATCTTCTTTATTATCGTCATTAAGGCAACAATATTCTCAACATATATTTTAGTAGACTTCCTGATGATGCTTTGCTTGGGTTTCACTCCAAACGGCTCACAATGATTTGGGATACCCTAATCACTTGTGATCATGGAAATTTACCTTAAATTTCCGCACATTATACATGGATGCACATCCATGTTACCATTTCTCAAGCCATGATGCTTCTTACCTCGTGCTTACAAATGGATTCCTTATTAAGGATTTCATCCTTATTTAAGGTTTGTGCTTGCATCATCAATGTTAAATTATACTTGTTTCCATGCGTCAAGAACTCATCCTCTAACTCATCCTCAAACTCATCCAAGTGTTTTCGATGATCTTGACTATAATCTAATACTTAGATTCAAGTTGATTGGTAGTATATACATACTTCAAATGCTCTAAGCAAGTAAGTCGTGTGATGATTCCATATCATAGCTTTACATGATGGATTTAATTGTAGAATGATTTTAAATCTTTATCCCATCAATTTGACATTTTAGCTCATTCAGTTTCACTAAGTCTTTGCTAAATTGTTCGCTATGTGATATGGTTGAAAGTCTCTTACTAGAGTCTTTCTTGTTTGACTTAGTGTTTAGCCTAGCTTATACTTAGTTCAAACATTTACTTAGTTTTATACGTATGGATCGAAAGCCTTTCAAAGTCCTTCATGTTTAATATGGTAAACATTTAATTAAGTCTATACCATAGAACTTAATTCCCAATATGTATACTAAGTATCGCCTTTAGCTTGGTCCATTGTCAAAATACTTTCAAATCTAAAAATTTAGCATTTGATAGTGTTTCTCAATAGAGTTCGTAAACTTCTCGTTGGACCTTTACTTTTGCTCCCACTAAACTTCTTATTCATCAAAATTTCTATGTTTCTCCATAAGCCAATACTCTTATTAACTTTATGAGAAAACACGTTCAAATTCCTATATGCAATGCTTCCTTTAATCCCATGACAGATTCCTTGAGCTTGCTTTCAAATCTAGAATTATTTAGATTTTCAAAACCCTTAGACTATTCCATAGTCACTTCCAAAATCCTATTTTGGGAAGGCGGTTTTGGTATCTATTTTGCCATATGTCATATGTTCTATTTTGCTAGATCAATCAAGAAAAGACTTAAGCATTCCGATTGGTGAATGGGTTTGTGTTATAGTCAACTCCGTAAATTTAATTATATCCTTTTCAACCAATCTAGCTATTTATGCATATACATTTCCACATTTGTTAGTTTTCTACTTGAAAAATTATTTGCAATCGATGGGTCTTTCACCTTTCATGCAAATTAATCAAGTTTCAAACATGATTTTCAAACATGGGGTCTGTTTCAGATTTTCATGGCCTCTAACCATTATTCGGAATTTGTATTTATCGTAGCTATCTTACAATACATTTTTCCTTCACTATCTAATAGTAAATAGTATGCTTGTAAGTTTTAGGTTTATTTCTTACTTAATAGAAATTTATAGGATTCAGTCCAAGCCTTTGGTGAATTTTATACCTATACGGGGCAGTTGCATTAAACACTATGTTTCTAGGCACTTCCAAAGCCCTTTTATTATGCTGATCTTACTCCAACATTTCTGATGTTTTGTGAGTAATGAATTCTCTTTTAAGGCACTTGTAAAGTCCTTTTAAGTATTCTTGATCAAGCATTCTCACGAAATCCTTTTAAGGTCTTCCGAGATTCTCAGTACTCTCAGTTTTAGCTTGTTGCTAAGCTCGATGGACATCGATCGAGTTCATTTTCCTCCTACTTGTCATTTTGGAAATGTGTTACTTTCCAAAAAGACACCACTTAGAGCAACAAACATTATGTTCTCAATTAGGTTGTGGAGGTAATGCCCGTAGTCTCACTTGAATTCTTACAAAGAGACATGTATATTGTCTTTGGTTAGAAGTTCGTTGTAAAACAAACAGTTAGCTCTCACTTGAGCTATCTTAGTCTTTATTGAGCCATTCAGCTCCCACTGAGCCACCTAGCTTCACTTAGCCGGTGAACTCCCATTGAGTCACTTAGCTCCCACTGAGCCAGTGAGCTCCCACTGAGACTAAGAGCCTTAGACATATACTTGAAAGACGTTTAGAAGTTATTTCTATCTATAACTGAATATGGCGTCCTTTCTTAACTTCGACATTTTGTTTAGTGTATCATTAGTCATTTGTGCAAATCCTTAAGAACTTTATAGGAAGGGTTGTGAAACATCATCATTCGAGTCATTTTCAAATGACATCGAGGTCTCCATGAGTACATACCATGTTCTTTTTGAAGTTTTTTATGAAAAATTTCCATTCATAACTTTGAGATGGTCACACTTGGCTCAAGCAAACATCGCTCGATCTAATCTATACGTTTTGATATCTTGCCATTTTGATTCTGTACTTCACTGGACTCTTGAGCTACTCAGGTCAAGTTTGTTCACATTTGATGAATATAGCCATATTCTTTCAAAATCTTTTGTGAAACGTTGAAGTAATTGAATCCTCTTTAGCCTTAGGAGTCAATTGTCTATACCAAGAACAATAGCTCTTTTCTTTGTCGGTTTCAACAAGTAAGACTTGCTTGTCTTAGAACGATTTTGAATTGAGAAACTATCAAGAGCCTATCTAATAGAGCCTTGAGTACGTTCTTGTCGATGTGACATTGCTAAAGATGTTCGGAACGCAAATCATGCCCATGATTTGAACTTAGTGAGTTTATCATGTTTAGGGAAATGTTTGTTTATAATCAAGCATTTCTTGACTCAACGCTTGGATAACCATGCCATTCAAATAAATTCGCAACTATTGCTTTTACTTTGGAAGTGAGTCTTTCCGTGTGTAAACGGATTAATTGCTAATTATAGAACATAATAATAACCATTACTTATTCCAGCCTTTTGCTTAAAAGGTCTTTAAACAAATCATACGACCTTACAACTTATGTAGCTCTTCTTGCTTCATTCTAATCTTGTAAGTCGATAACTTAGCTTAACTTCAATAGTTTGAGGTCACTTTCAAAGTGGAACACTCAAGAACTATCCAATACTTGTGTAGATAACGAATTGCTAAGTTAACTACAATAACATGAACTCATGGGTTGAAATGGAATCTTATTCGTTTTCTTCGTCCCTTGTTTTCTATATTTCTTATTGTACAATATCTCATAACCTTACATTAAGAACCATTTCTTTAAGTGCCTTGAATTTTACACTTTGTTAGGAATAATCAGGCACCTAGTGCGCCGTAAAACAAAGTTCTATCTTTTCTTTCAATTCACACTTGAATTACTACATCAACGAGTCCTACTCATTTATGTATGGAACGAAAAGATACGTTGGTTGTCAAATATTGACAATATGATTTTGCAACTCAATAATTCATGTTTTATCTAAACTACCTAGTATTTTGAATACATGATGTCCAACCGTCCTTTCGGACTTTTTGTAAAAGTCATTTATGAGAATTGTATTTTAGAAGTGCTATTTCTTTGAGAACTATACTCAAAGATTTCCTTTACCTATCATGGAAACAATATTATTTGATTTAGAATACTATAAATATAAGTTCAACGTATAACCATTTATCAAGAATATAATAAGTTTGAAATTTAAGAGCATTCATGCAAACTTCAATCTTATTAAACGTCTTATTCACGCATAAAATTGTCCCTATTTAGCGAGAATAAGGTGATTCCAAGATCCAAGGGATCAACGAGTAATTAGGCATGCTTTGGCTTGTCCTACCACTTGATATCCCAAAGGTAAGCAATTCTTTGCTAATGGCTCCAAGCCACTCTTGGTTAGATAATCGTCGCATCTAATGCGTCATGACGATGTATATCTTTTGCCATGACATGTATGGACTCCATCACTCATATCGTTGAGTACAACCAAAACCAACATGCACACCCGGTGTGCCTTACATTCCTTGGAGTAGTGATGGTACCTCGCTTTGGCGTAGCCCACCATCACCCTCATTCGGTGTGCAAGTGTTGTTTTGGATAGGAAAGTTTTACTCAATATTATTAGGGACCTAGGTTTTCTATGTTGGTTGATTTAAGTGAACTAAATTAATCATCGCAACATAATGAAAACCTAAACATGCATCTAACATATCATTCATATATAAGCACAAGTATAAATATATAAAGCATAAGTATAAGATGCATATTGGCAACTAGCATGACCCCTTGAATTCTTCAAGTCTTCAAAAGGTCTTCTCTTGTAATTTCAAGGCCTTGTCTTCCAAGAACCTTTATCTTCAAGACTTAACCAAAAATTATGCAACTACTAGTAGCTAGGACTAGGATTAATCTAAATATTAATGTACAAAAATAGTCAACGGTACGTAGACCATATTTAGATTTACAAAAATACTTCACGGCACGCAGTCCGTATTTTCTATCCTAATCGGGTCCCACTAGTTGTCATTTCATAAAACCTGTGAGAGAATACACATTTTATCCATTCACTATTTGTGAATGGCCCATGCATTTTACAACAAACAAGTAATAATGCATAAATTACACGCGCGTACTATTAATCAATCTAGGTGGTTAATCCAATTAACATGCCTAATTAAAACTAGTCAAGGTTGTTT
This sequence comes from Chenopodium quinoa, assembly GCF_001683475.1. NCBI lineage: Eukaryota > Viridiplantae > Streptophyta > Magnoliopsida > Caryophyllales > Amaranthaceae > Chenopodium > Chenopodium quinoa. Next base: position 5,893,792 of record NW_018745413.1, read on the forward strand.
AACCGATTATGTAATTGACGTAATTAATAATTGAAGCTCCCACTAAATTCCACATCCAACTTAATTAATCCAATTTATTAAGCTGGTAAAACCCAATTATTTGCCAAAATGAAATTTTGCAAATGCTGCTCATAAAATCGAGGCCAAGCCTCCAAAATTTATTAAAATAATTAAAACAAAATTAGATTAATAAAATGATTAAAACAAAAAAATAAGCAAAACTTTACGTAGTCCAAAATATCCAAGTGCCTAGCACTAAGATTTGGAGTGCTCACAACTCGCACGATCTCATTGCACCACATTGCTTCACAAGCAATGTCTACGTATATTATCATTATTTACGTACGATGTAAAGCAAAGATATGCTAGCTATGCGCACCATCGCAATCCTCGCATCGTAGCACACACACATACCCTTGCCGCACAAAGCAACAAAAAACACACACATGCCTCGTGAACCACTGTCGCACCACATCAGGTATGTGATGTGCTACGCACGCACACACGCACGCACGCAGCACTGCCGCAGCACGCTGATGCTTGGCTAGTGATGCTGCTGCGCTACTGCTGTTGCTGGGTGCACTAGCCACGCACATGGCTGCACGCACGTACGGGCAGCATCCTTAGCAGCCACATGCGGGCTGCTATGCAGCCCGACTAGCCAAGTGGCGTTCTTGTCTCGTTTTGCATGCCATAGCCTTGGGATTTCAATTCCAATTTCGGGTGACATATTATTAATTCTAAATTAATTTTAAAAATACTTCAATGAGAAAAAATTGAAAATTTAAACAAGTCTAACTTAAATAAAATTTATCAAGGTGCATTCAACCAAAATAATTCCCAAGAGCCATTCTTTAATTAAATTGTTTAACTTGGTGGAACAAAATAAATAAGGCTGATTAGGGGATTTTTATCCACCAATCACCGTCTGACAAGTGGACCAACCATGTTCCGCCACGGGTCCTTCACGAAGGCCAATAGGAGCCTGCCACGTGTCAATCACAGATACGTCCTCTACGGACCAATCAAGGCACGCCACGTGTCCACCCATGCCAAATGGGAAAACCGGCCATCAAGGCCCAATCCAGTCTAGAGGCCCGATCAGCCCTAGGTTTACCTTAAACCTAGAGAGTGGCACGCTTCTCAAGGCTATAAATACTTAATTAATCCTCATTAGTTAGGGGATCGAGAAATCAAGAAATCAAGCAGAGAAGAACAGAAATATTACGGAACACCAACAACCGGCTAATCTCGCTAACGACGCAGATTACCAACATTAAGCACTCTCACCTAGAGAGATCTTAGTACTTTAATTTCCGTATTAATAACTCCTTAATCAGGTACTAACTTGACCGTTGGAGGCGGAGCTCTCAGGAGTCTCCGTTATTTTGCAGGTACAGGCGTCCGGTTCCAGTCTCGGAATTGTAACTCTCCCGCAGGACATCAGAAAACCCCGAAACATTTGGCGCCGTCTGTGGGGAGAGTACTTCAGAGATGGCATCCAAGTCTGTACCGACTCCTGAAGAGAGGCGTCCCCTAGACGATCCTCAAGTTCAGTCGGACCATGATACCGAAAGTGAATTTGAAGTTGAAACTCATACAGCTCCAGACGGGACCCTAAGGGCCCGACGTACCCGTCATACCGAAAGGAGGGAACGGGAGCATCTTCAAACAGGAAGCGAGCCAGCAGGCGCACCGCCTGCTCGGCAACAGCCGACTGATGGGTCTGCTCCCATCACAAGGAACGAACTCATGACCTTCATGAGGGATTTCAAGGGAGAGATTCAAGAGTTGATCAACAAAAAACCGCCTGCTTCAGTCAAAGAGCAGTCGGCCAAGAAACCTTCCACTTCACTGAAGAGGAAGCCAGTTCAAGGGCGAGAGGCGACTCCTCATCCTAAATCCAAGAAGCGGGAGCCACCTGCTCTTGATTTCACAAAACTCCGTTATCCTACGGGAAATAGGAAACCGGTTCGTCATATTCAGGCGGACGGGTCAAAGCAAACGTTCACAGATGCTCGGTCCTGCTAGAGCAGAAGAAGAGTGACCAATTATCAGAGTCGGCTTCTACTTCAAATTTTCAAGAAAGTTTGCGAAATGCCTCGATGAGGCATACTCAGTCGTACCATGGAATCAGTCAGGCGGCACCTCCCGTCAGTCCGGCTTTCATAGTGCCCAGGCGGTACCAAACTTACCATTTGTGCCGCAACAACAGTATTTTATGCAGCCACCTCCATTTGGTGGACCTGCAGCAAAAAACGTCCAACCTATGGACTGGCAGCTACGGCTGCTTAGACTTGGTGAACAGCCGTCGGCCTTCTCCAAGGAAATTACTGAAGCCGCTCAGCCGGCCAAAGTAAAAAATGTTCTAGTAGGCGCCTATGACGGCACTACTAACCCAGAAGACCATCTGATGGCATTCACCAACCTGATGTACCTACAAGGGTTGGATGATCCCACTTGGTGCAAGTGTTTCCCAGCGACTCTCAAGGGAATTGCACAGCAATGGTTCAGCAACCTGCCGACTGGTTGTGTAAACAGCTTCAGGACGCTTGCTTACTTATTTGCCTCCAACTTCGCTATGAACATCCCTGCGAAGAAAACGACCCTTGATTTGGGAACAATTCAGCAGGGCGAGAAGGAGGGGCTTCGTTCTTACATCAGGCGGTTCAACCTGATGAGAATACAGATTCAAGGGTTACCGGATGAGGTAGCTTATACTGACTTTTTTAGAGGTCTCAAAGACGGGTCTACCTTCAAATTTGATTTAGTTCGAAAAAGGGTGGCGACTCTTCAAGAGGCCTTGATTGAAGCAGAAGCCTATATACAGGCGACTGATCTGTGTACGATAAAACAGTCGGACGGGAAAAGGTTCGACAAAAGAGAGGGACGACAGAAACAGTCGTCCAACAAAGATGAGAAAAGAAAAGAGGTCTGGGCGGCTGATTCCTCTAAACAGCCGGCCCAGAAAAAGAAAAAAGAATTCAAACCATACTCCCCAAAGTATGTGTTTAACAAGGATAACCAGTTTATCCTAAAAGAAATAAAGGGACGGTTCTCAATTGAGAAGCCGCTCCCCATGAAGGGTTCTGCAAACAACCGGAACCAAGATAAAATTTGTGCTTATCATGATGACGTTGGTCATCACACCAATGACTGCATCAGTCTCATGCGGTACCTAGATCGCTTGGCTGAGCAAGGTAATCTTGACACTTATGTCAAGAAATCTACGGGGAACACTTCCTCAAAAAAGCAGTCGGCCAAAAAGAATCAACAGGCCGACAGTTCTGATACAGATGATGCAGTCGTCTACACCATTGCAGGCGGCTTCTCAGGAGGCGGCCCCACTATTAGGGGCAACAAAGATAATATAAGGCGGTTAGATGTAAATTCCGTTCACCAAGAACGGCCGTCCAAATATATATTTCCTGAGATTGTCATCACTGAAGAGGATCTAGGAGGGGTAAGGGGGCCGCATGACGACCCTCTCGTTATTGAATGTAAAGTGGCCAACCAGAGAGTTGGCCGAATCCTCATAGATACCGGGAGCTCCTCAGATCTCATCAGCAGCAAATGTCTGTCAAAACTGAAATATCAGACGGACTGCATACATCCGGCCTCCCACCCTTTAATAGGGTTTGGAGGAGGAGTCGTCCACCCACTGGGACGAGTAGATTTACCCATTCGCCTGGGCGAAAAAGGGGAAGGACGACACATGGTAGTCCGGTTCCTAGTAGTAGAGGAACTCTCGGCCTACAACATGATTCTGGGTCGACCAACCCTGAATAATTCCAAGGCTGTTATAATCCCGTCTCTTATGCTGCTTAAGTTTGAAAGGGATAATGGAACAGTCGGCTCCCTAAGGGGAGATCAGAGGATGGCCCGAGAGTGCTATCTCTCGGATGTCAAGCCCACTGTTGTGACCACTGGGTCAAGTGGAGAAAAAACAGACCTTGACAATGTCAAGGAGAGTGCGCCTGTTCAAGAAGCAGGCGGCAAAAAGAGAAAGGCGTCCCAGACAGAGTCCGCGAAAAAAGCGAGAAAATAGCAATCATTGGCAGAGGAGCGGCGGATGAGCTCCGCCCTCAGCCGACTGGTGAGCATGCGGACCTGATAATAGACGACTCACGTCCTGACCGAACAGTCAAAGTTGGGACGACTGCTCTGAGAAACCTTGGTGATGACTTTCACAACCTGTTGAAAGAATACAAGGACATCTTTGCATTTGAAGTCCATGAAATGCCAGGCATTAGTCCTGATCTGGCGGTACATAAACTCGCTGTGGATCCGAAAAAGAAGCCGGTACGGCAAAAGAAGCGGAACCATGGCGAAGAAAGAAGTCAGGCGGCAGCCGCCGAAGTTAAAAAATTACTTGATACAGGGTTCATTCGGCAATGTTACTTCCCAGACTGGGTTGCAAATGTGGTGCTTGTTAAAAAGCCGAATGGCACCTGGCGAATGTGTGTAGACTACACAGACTTAAACAAGGCGTGCCCCAAAGACAGTTACCCTCTGCCTAAAATTGATAACCTGGTCGACTCAACAGCCGGCCATGCCTTGATGAGTTTTATGGACGCCTATTCTGGTTTCCATCAAATTCCCTTATGGAAGAAAGATCAGGAGAAGACGGCCTTCGTAACTGATCAGGGGTTATACTGTTACACGGTCATGCCGTTTGGTCTTAAGAATGCCCCGGCTACCTTCCAACGAATGATAATCACAGTGTTCTTTGATCAGATTGGGAGAAACGTCGAGGCATATATTGATGATATGATTGTCAAGACTAAACTTCAGAAAGATCATCTGACGGACCTCCGAGAAACTTTCGCCACACTCAGGCGGCACCATGTCATGCTCAATCCCAAGAAATGTGTATTTGGAGTTGAGTCTGGGAAATTTCTCGGATTCCTTATCAATCAGAGAGGAATAGAGGCGAACCTTGAGAAGGTACAGGCGGTCATTGACATGCAGTCGCCTCGTACAGTCCGAGAGGTTCAGAAGTTAACAGGTTGTCTGGCGGCCTTGGGGAGATTCCTAAGCCGATCAGGCGACAAATGCCTATACTTTTTCCAGGCAATTAAGAAAAAGGCAAGGTTTGAATGGGGGCCGGATGCTGAGGCCGCCTTCCAGAAATTAAAGGTTCACTTGCATTCCTTGCCGAGGCTGGTCAGCCCTTTGCCCAAAGAAGATCTCTACATGTACCTGGCCGTCTCTGATCATGCGTTAAGCGCTGTGCTCCTTGCTGAAAGGGACGGCTGTCAGCTCCCGGTCTACTTTGTCAGTCACGTACTGAAAAATGCCGAGTTGAGGTATCCCCTAATGGAGAAATTTGGTCTTGCACTCTTCATGGCTGTTAAAAAATTGAAGCCCTACTTTTTGGCACATGCAGTCGTCGTGTATACCGACCAACTAATCAAGCGGCCCCTTACCATCATGGAGTCGTCAGGACGAATGATCAAATGGGCCATAGAAATACAGAGCCTCGAAGTTACTTTCGAGCCTAGAAAAGCTGTGAAGGGGCAAGCCTTTGCTGACTTTATTGTAGAGATGACTCGCCCTCATGACTCTCAAGTTCCAGACCAAGTCTGGAAGGTATATGTGGACGGAAGCTCTACTTCAAATGGTTGTGGAGCAGGCGTCGTATGTCAATCTCCAGAGGGCGACAGGTTCGAGTATGCTCTACGCTTCAGTTTTCAGGCTTCAAACAATGAGGCAGAATATGAAGCTTTACTAGCCGGGATCCGCATGTGCAAGGCGGCAGGGGCAAGAAAAATAGACGCCTGTTCTGATTCACAATTGATAGTGAGTCAGTACAATGGCGAATACGAAGCAACCCATCCGGCCATGATCAAGTATCTACAGGCGGTCCGACAAGCAGTCGGCTCCCTGGAGGATTTCCATCTGATCCAAGTGCCGAGATCAGAAAACAACCAGGCAGATGCACTGTCAAAATTAGCATCATCCGCCTCCTCCGATACTCCTCGAACTGTTTTTTGGGAAGTAATGGAGAAGAGAAGCATCGAGGAAAACCCTATTGGAATCCTAGACAGAAGCTCAACCTGGATGGATTCAATCAGGGCATATCTGACAAACGGTAAACTGCCGAATGATCCTCAACAAGCGGCAACACTGAAAAAACGAGCCTCTTGTTTTGAGATGATACAGGGAGAACTTCACAAGAGGGGGTACCTTCAACCCTTCTTAAAGTGTGTTACTCCTGAAAAGGGACGAGAGATACTAGATGATCTTCACTCTGGTTTCTGTGCTTCCCATATAGGTGGTAGGATGCTTGCTCAAAGGGCAAGGCGGCAGGGCTACTTTTGGCCTACTTTGGAAGCAGATGCAATGGAGATGGTGAAAAAATGTGACAAGTGCCAAAGGTTTGGCAAATTAATTCACCGTCCGGCTACTGACCTCACTACCATTCACAGCCCACTACCGTTTGCTAAGTGGGGCATGGACATTCTGGGTCCATATACGCCTGCTACAGGCGGCAGAAGGTATATACTTGTTGCCGTTGACTACTTCACTAAATGGGTAGAGGCGGAGGCTGTAAAGGGAATCAAGACGAAAGATGTAGTTTCATTCATTTGGAAAAACGTCATCACTCGGTTCGGGGTTCCCATGTCTATGGTTTTTGATAATGGTCCCCAATTTGAGACGCCTGTTCTCAAAAGCTGGTTGGGAGACCAAGGAATTGCACATTACTTTGCATCTGTCGGTCGTCCACAAGCAAACGGCCAGGTAGAAGCCTTTAATAAAATCATCTCAGACGGTCTCAAGAAAAAGATTGAACGAGCAGGCGGCCTATGGGCGGATGAACTACCACATGTTCTCTGGGCCATTAGGACGACTGAAAAAGGGGCGACTAGAGAAACTCCATTCCTCCTAACTTATGGTGCGGAAGCTGTTCTTCCAATAGAACACTACGAGCCGACTCTTCGAGTAATGCTGTATAACGAAGAGGCAAACTGGGAAGCCATGCGCCTGGCATTAGACTCACTTCCTGAAAAGAGGGGCAATGCTGTTTTGCGCCATGAGATCTATCGCCTGAGAATGACTAGATCATACAACAAAAAAGTACACAGGCGTCCACTCAAAGTAGGGGACTTTGTACTTAGAAAAATGGAAGCAGTTGGTAGGGCTAATGAGTCTGGCAAACTAACTCCCAACTGGGAAGGACCCTACCGAATCTATGAGGAAGTCAGGGACGGTACCTACCGTCTGGAAACACCAGACGGACAACCGTTGCCTCGAACTTGGAATGTAGATAACCTTAAAAAATATTTCTTCTGAATGATGTAAAGTACAGAGCTACTTAATAAAGTTTGCTCTTACTATTCAATTTTGTATTACGAGGGGCATGCCGTCTGTACCTTTACAGTCGGCTACTCTCCATTGAGTTTCACTCTATCTTCAGAGGGGCATGCCGTCTGTACCTTTACAGTCGGCTACTCTCCATTGAGTTTTTCACTCTATCTTCAGAGGGGCATGCCGTCTGTACCTTTACAGTCGGCTACTCTCCATTGAGTATTTTACTCACAATACTTAGCTAAAAAGATTAGGGCCTGGCCGACCCTGTGTCTAACAGGCGGCTACCCTTCTTTTACTTAGCACCTACGTTCACCAAGAACTTACCAAGGCCACCGGCCGAATGATCAGACCAGGCGCCAAGCCACCTGATCAAATCTACACAACTAATACGACCTGTCCCAACATCATAGCAGGCGTCCGACGGCATCCCTCCGGATGAAATTCGTCGCAGAGAGCAGCTCCCTTTTGGGTGGAACATTGTTCTATAAACTAATTACACGGCACCTATACGACTGTCCCCAAGGGCAACCACGTAGCCGTTTTTGAGACAAGGATAACTCTATCACTAACCAAACCAGTGGTAGCAGTTGACATCTGAGTCAGATGACCGCCTGTATTACTTGGGATAAATGCAGGGGGTACCTATTGAGTTAATAGCCAACAAACATTGGCGAATCAAGGGGACTAGCCGGCCTCCGCCGCGTGGTACCTCTACTATTCAATCGAGAGTGTGAAGAAGACTAAGTAACTCCTATGTTAACTTAATAGTCACTCAAACTTAGTATGGAGCCTAAAAGGTATGAGTCGTCCGCCTGTTTTTAACAAACAGGGACTCTCAACCACTACTCTTGCTAGGTTAAACAAATTACGAGTTAAAAGCCAACATTGGCAATAAAGGGAAACAACCGGTACCCGCCGCTTGTTATCCTACTTAATTCCTTGACGACTAGGTAATACTATTTACTTGGTCAGACCGATTGAATAAATAGTTCGAATACCGATTGAATAAATGGCCGACTGATCGTCTATCCTGGAAACAGACAACCAGTCGTCCAGGGGCATAGGCGGCGTACTTACTATTTGTACCTGTCTGCAACGTTCGGCCATACACAACAGTCGGTCTAGTGAACAAAGGGATATTAGATATGGAATACTTAAGACAAATTTGAACCAAAACAAAAATTTGATTAAAAATAAGCCGGTCGTTAAAGACCAGCAGAATATTCAAAACCCCGGCCCCCTGGCCGGGTAATTACAAAGCAAACGGCACGCAGGCCGTGGAAAAAATACTTAAAGCTTAAGAAGGGGGCAGTTCAGAATCAGCAGCTGCCGCCTGGTCAGCACTCTTCTTGCTGGTCTCGGCTTTAGCTGCACCCTCTTTTGATGCCTTACCCCCAAGTGGCACAAGCGCCACAACCGGCTCTTCCTCCTCCAACGCACCTTCCAACGCCTCTTCTTCAGCAGCCGCCAGGATCTGTTGATTATATGTTTCCGAAAACTGGCGGTACGTTCTTTCCCATGAGGCAAAGTCGGCACTTGGGAACAGTCGTTCCCAGGTCATGCGCTGGATTTGAGCGGAGTCTTCCACCATCTCCCGGACGAGCTCTTTCTTCTCTTGCTCGGCCTTTTCCGAGAGCTCTTGGGTAAGACTCTTCTCTTGGCTCACCAGGCGTTCTTTTACGTTGGCCAAAGATTTCTCCATAGCTTCGTAAGAATGCATTTTTTGGCGAAGAGGTTTCAGCTCGGCCTTAAGGTTTGTGACGGTCGCCTCCAGCTCGTCAACCTTCTTTTGGGCCGCCTCTAACTGAGCCCGAACAGCGGCGGTAGCCTGCGCCTGATAATAAAGAAGATCAATGGTCAGTACTTCATTTTGGGCAATTTGAAACATTGCCTTATCACAGCTGGAGGCGGCCATAGCTTTTGCGGCCTTTACCTCTTTGTTTTTCCGATCAATCGGCTTGCGAAGGCTGTTGACTCGGAGCAGGGCCTAAGTACAAAGAAAAACAGGCGTCAGTTTCCAAACAAAAAAGATAACAGGCGTCCTGGAACTCAAAAGCTCAAAAATATGCTAAGTATACCTCAGCAAGGACCCCTGAAATCCCATCAAGGTCAAGGGTGCCGGCACCCCTGACCGCCTCCCTATCAGATGGAGGAACTACTTTAACCATGGACTTGGCTACCTCAACCAAGTCAAGCCCCTGAGGGCCGACTGCATTAAGCGAAAGGAAAAAACAAGTTAGACCTAGTCAAGAAGGAAGCAAGTGTGAGTTTTTACAAGTGATTGTCCATACTTCTAGGCGGCCCCGCCGGGGTTTTAGAAGAAGTGGCCGGCTGCTTCTCAGCCGCCACTGTTTTCCTGGAAGACCCAGGAGAGCTTGCAACAGTCGTCCTCCGGGCCTTGGGGTCCGGCTGTTGCGAGGAAGAAGCCCTTGGAGTGCCAGACTGAAAACAAAAAGAGTTAGTATATGCATAAGACAACTAAAAGAGGAAGAGTTTTCGAAGCTTACCAAGGGTGCCCCCTTGTTGGGGGAGTCGGCATAAGACTGTTGCATGAGCGAGGCCCGCAACATGGCCGCCGCAGTCTTGGATGCTGTTATTTTACTCATGGCGTCAGCTGCAAGAAATAAACAGCAAAGTTAGTAGAAATCCTAAGTAAACAAGGCGTGAAAAAACAGAGTATTTGTCAGGCCGGCTACCTCTAGAGCACCGACTGCTGAGGCCACAGGCGGCCAAAAAGTACTCGTCATAGAGCCACTTGAAGCTCGGGACGCAGTTTAGGGGTACTTGCTCTCGTACCCCTGACGTAGGGTTCACCCTAGTCTCTACTTTGAAGAGTCCTTTGTCTAGGATCTCTCTTTTAGCCTTTGGGGGAACAGGCGGCATGCTTCGGCCGCCTGCGAGAAGAGGCGGATCCCTATTCCACTTGTTAAAACGTTGGTTCAGCTCCGTGTCTGAACCCTCAATGATAAGGAAGGTGTTCCGCCAATCCTTCCATTTGTTCGCCTTACCTCTCGTCATGAGGTAACCCCTATGGCTTGTTAATTGGTACCAGCCGGTACCTCCCGACTTAGGGGTCCGGCTGAGATAGTTCATGTGGGCAAAAGCCTCAAAGCTTGGCTCCACCCCGTACATTTCGCACCCGGCCACATAGCCGAGTACGTTTACCCAAGAGTTGGGGGCTAACTGCCATAACCCCAGATCATACCCATCTAAAATCCGCTGAACAGCCGGATGTAATGGGAAGCGCAGTCGAGCTTTGATGGCCGCCACATAGCAGCCAAAGCAGCCGTCATCATAGCTGGTACCAGCCGGCCAGACGACAGTGTCTTCTGGATCCGGCACGAACAGTAAAAATTCCGGGCCCATTCTGTGGTTGGCAATAAAGCTCGCCACGTTGTCTTGCATGGTTGCGATCCGGCCCCGGGGTACCATGCAGTAGTAGGGGGCGTTTTCCTCTCTGTAAGAGGCGGACGGCTCCGCCCAATTGTCCCCCTTCTCAACTGCATGAGAAAGTCTCGCCTCTTGTAGGCGGCTATGTCTTTCTTCTGAGCCTGGAGAACTGTGGCCAGAAGAGCTGGACTCGGACTCGTCCTCTGACGAGTCCGAAGAGGACGACTCCTCCCCTCTCCCAGAGGGGCCCGCCTCCTCTCCCCTAGAAGGAGCAGGAGGAAAATTAGACATGTCAACGGTAAGATGGGAAGGGACCACCTTGGCCCTTCTCTCAGAACTGTCGGCTTGGCAGTCGCCTCGTTTCAATTCTACATCTGGCGCCTGGTCAGATGTTTCACTAAGGAGCACCCTTTGGGAGGAGCCGTCTGAGTTTGATATCATAGCAGTCTGTTTCGTTCTGGCCATCACGTTCTGCATAGACACAGATACAGTCGGACTTTGTATAAAGGGCAAAGATGGGTCCAGAAAAGGGCAGGCGGCACTCCTAGTCCTAGATTCAGCCGTCCCCGGTGACCGGCTGATCACTAACTTAGGTCGTGTCGTGTGCTTCCGTGGTGCCATTTCAAAAAATAAAGAGAAAATTAAGAGTAAGAGAACTGAGTTACCTGAACGAGTGACGGTTGATGAAGTCCTGGAAGTCCGGTGCAGTCGGCTTGTCAGAACAGGCGGTAGGCAGAAAAGGTCCGAAATGTCAGAGCAAGTTCAGGGGTCCGAATGTTCTCGCAAAGTTCTCGAATGTGAAAATGACCGAAGTCAGCACTTCCTTTTATAGGCAAAGTGAGAAGGCGAAAGGTCGCTTCCAAATTCAAAATATGGGCGGGAAAATCTCTCGGCCGTTTGCAAGGTGACACCTGTAGCAGGCCGTCGCCTGTCACCGTGCGACACCTGTCACAGGCGACACGTGACCAGTCACGTGCCACCTGTGAGGGGCAAATGATTAGGGGATTTTTATCCACCAATCACCGTCTGACAAGTGGACCAACCATGTTCCGCCACGGGTCCTTCACGAAGGCCAATAGGAGCCTGCCACGTGTCAATCACAGATACGTCCTCTACGGACCAATCAAGGCACGCCACGTGTCCACCCATGCCAAATGGGAAAACCGGCCATCAAGGCCCAATCCAGTCTAGAGGCCCGATCAGCCCTAGGTTTACCTTAAACCTAGAGAGTGGCACGCTTCTCAAGGCTATAAATACTTAATTAATCCTCATTAGTTAGGGGATCGAGAAATCAAGAAATCAAGCAGAGAAGAACAGAAATATTACGGAACACCAACAACCGGCTAATCTCGCTAACGACGCAGATTACCAACATTAAGCACTCTCACCTAGAGAGATCTTAGTACTTTAATTTCCGTATTAATAACTCCTTAATCAGGTACTAACTTGACCGTTGGAGGCGGAGCTCTCAGGAGTCTCCGTTATTTTGCAGGTACAGGCGTCCGGTTCCAGTCTCGGAATTGTAACTCTCCCGCAGGACATCAGAAAACCCCGAAACAAAGGCAATTTCTCATTATTAATTTAATCAATTTAAATTAATCTTGAGATTTTGACAAATTAATAAGAGGGAGTTGGAAAAATATGAACTTTAATGTTCAAATGAAAAATCCAACTACTAACACTTGTGAATCCTTGAAAAGTTATATCTTCCAATATGAAGATAAACACATTTCTATCACAAAGGTTGAAACTTTATGTTTCCAATCAACCAAAAATGATTAAAACAACAAAGTTCAACATAAAGTTCATGGAATTTAGTAGCTTTTAAAGTTTCAATCACTTAACATAATTAAAGATTGAATCTTTAGCACTTTAGAAGCCTCAAAAACAAAAATTTACGTGAAAAATAAAACCTAGCTTTCTAACAGAAATTACCACCAAGTAATCATGCCTAAAGAGTTTTAAAATTGCATATAAAATATGTATTGAACCAATTACATGACCACCATAAATATGCAATTAATTTTCAAGGTTAGGAAGACTTAAAATTTTTCGTAAAAATGAAAAACCCCTCGAAAAATGCATTTCTTGTCGTTTTTTGGCTAAAAACCGAGTCATAAATGGAAAAACCATTTCCAGAACGCCTTTTCCATCAAAAATTCACTATTTTTGGGTCGAAATATGGGTTCGGGAGCTGATGTCAGCTCTAATACGAGGTTAAAATAGATAAAACGAGCTACTAATCTAATTAACAACTTATAACCAGAAATATAAAGCCATAAAAATACCTTGAAAAAATATGATAATTAAAAATAAACGAGCGGGGCTTCGATACCGCTTTTGGGGTTTGGTGAGTCCGACTCACCGCGGAAATAAACCCGAGCCAAGGATCACGCTCGCAATAATTAATATCACTAATTTAACTAAGGATTGAATTCATCAATCTTTCCATGTGGAATCTTTTTGTGAAAAAAGTCCCACATTGAAATATTAGTGGAATTCACAAGCTATCCTTCCTTATTAATAGCCAAAGCATGGCTTGAGAATTCTTTACTTGAGTAGGAGTTCAATAGAGCGTTGCATTTTGCAAAAACTCTTAAACTAATATAATACTCGGGTTTTGGTCGGACCTCGCTAACCTCGAGGTAACGGACCTAAAAGTCGGTAGTTGTTTTTACGGGTGGATCTCCGTCGGAGGCTCTCGTTTTTTCGGGGCTAAGATTTCAAGTAAGAGCCCATTCGGTCGGGTGAAGCACACGTCAAAGCTATATTTTCTATTTTGCCCTTTGTGGTGTCACATGGTTAGGTGAGGACCACTTTCTCACTTGGTCCCCAAGGCATTTCACATGCATTGTGAACTAACCATGTGTCACCCAACCTTGAGCCCCAAATTGGGTTCGGTTAGGCCATTTCTTTTAGCCCGTGTCCATGACCTGTCACCCGGGTCCATGGCCCCTTGCCATACGTGCCGACACCGCGGCACCCTGCCACATGGCATGATGCCAATGTGGCACGCTGCTATTGGGCGTGCTTTCTTAGCCTTTCGCGTGGCTAGGATTTTACATGTTACTTGAAGCATTTTCCCGTCTCGCCAAATCCTAAATTTTGGCTCGACATTTGAGATTCTCCAACGCTCGGTTTCGATGCTCCAAGCTCGGATTTCCGACGTCTAAATATTTAATACTTGAGCGACTCATTAATTTCTTCCAAATTAATTCGTCGAGTCGGTTCGTTAATTGCTTGGGTGTGACCCGAAGGGTTCAGTCAAGATTAAGTTGTAATATTACTTATTCATTAATATTACTGATCGGAAGCGGCCTCCACCTAGGCATTCTGATCACTTGACCTTACTGAATATATTAGCTTTCTAATAATTCTGAACCCACTATTAGAATAATACACTTGTTCGAAGGACACCATTCATTTCACTTAATTCACTATATACCACCAAAAACTTTCTTATTCATCATGTACCACTAAGTTCTTGTGCAATACCACAAAATACATTTTTTGATAACTGCCGTTAGTCTGCCGTTTGGGGTATTTTACTAATTCACCATATACCCAAGTTTGTAAAGTTATTTCACCATGATACCATTAAATTAAAAAAATATTTCACCATATACCTAGAATTTGCAATGGCTATTTTAATTGTTGCATCTACTATTTTTCGCTGCTTCACTACTCTTTTCTTGAGCTCCTTCAACATGCTCTCATCTCCATGACATTGTGCGTCTATGCTTCCCTTGTTTTGAAATTCATAACCCGAAAGGATATTTTGCTCGGCATTACCCTTGCAACATTGAAATCTCTCTCATATATCACACTTATTGTACAAAATTTATGGATATGCTGCAATTTACATATATTTTAATAATTTGCTGAATTCTTTGCAAAATTTCTCAACAATTGAGGTAAGATTTGTGAATTTCGCAATCAATTTTTTGCTTTTTTCAAATGATAATTAAATAAGATAATATTATTGAATTTTATCTTATTCTTTGATTAATTTTAGCATTTTTAGTCAATATTTGATAAAGTTGTGCGAATGAACTAATTAGATTGTACTTTGAAGCGGCTTTCATCTTTCTCTATTCCATTGAAGCAGCATCTGGGGTACGTCGTTTTATTTCTCTCTTTGTTTTCATACGACTGTTGAATGTGCCGAAATATTTTGCATAAATAAAGACCAATGTAGTGATTCAATTTTAACGATTTAATAAGTTTAATGGTAATGTTGTTGCTGTTGTGTTTGTTGTTGTAGTTAGCAGGGGGTTTTGTGGACTATTTTGTGTTGTTTTTGTGGTGTGGTGTAGGTTAGAGTTAGGTTTGGGGTGTAGGATAAGCTACCAGTGTTGTTGATATTGTGTTGGTTGTTGTAGTGGCATTGATATCAGCGGGTTTAAAGGAGGCCATGATGGATGAAGATAGCTGCTAGTGGAGTACTATGTTGTTGTTGTGGTGTGTTGTAGGTTAGCGTTGGTGTCGTGGTGTTATATATCTCTAAAATAAATCAAAATAACTAAAAAGTAAATCAAATTGGCTCGAAAATACGGAGTAATATATAAATAAGAGGTTTTATTGCGTAACAAATTCTTAAATGTGAGTTCAATTTTTCTATGCCATTTTGTTTGTCATGGCTAGTTATCTTCTATAGTGATACTATGTGCCAATAATACAGAAATATCTATGTGTTTGTTAATCTTCTATTGCTTACGTTTACCTTCCTCGCAATCTTCTTTAGTCTATGGATCTTCTTAATTGTATATGTCTAGTTGGTATGGTTGATGGGTCTGGTACATGAATTTATTATTAAAGACTTTAAAGTCTTTAAAGTAATTAAAAAATACTTTAAAGTAATTGAAAAAGGCTTAAAAGTTGATAAAAAAGACTTTAAGCTAAACCTATTAGTTCAAGTGGTAGAGCACTATGCAAATGCATAGAGGTGTAGGTTCGATTCCTACATAGGTTATTATCTATAAAATTAAATATAAAACACTCTACAATTATTGGCTTTCAAAAAGCTAGTTAGAAATATTGTCTACAATCAAAAGTAAATAACAAACCTATAATGCTGAGGGTAATGGTAGGGTTGGAGACTGCTATTAGGGATTGGGAGGGCTCTATTGTTGCTGCTAATGTGAGGAACTTCCACGCCACAAAGGTTGAAAATGTAGAGGTGTATGTATGATGTGAGGTTTGGGGTTCACCTAGATAAAATACTGGGGTATAAACGCATATGTGTGGAAAGTAAATAATAGTAATTCAAAACTAGATAATATTTACTCAAACGTAAGTAAAACTAAAACTAAAATAAATTAACGTAAATCAATATAGCTCTAAACAATAATGAGTGATACCTGATTATAGAAAAAAGTCATTTAAATTTTTATTTCTCTAAAAATCAATAGATTACAACTAAGAGATAAGTATATGAGATGAGGTAAATTAAAAGTAAATGTTTTCAAACAAAAAGTAAATAAAACCAGTGTAAATGTAAATAATTTTATTTGTGTGTATTTGTCCCTTTCCTAAATTAACAACAAAAGATTTCTAACATAAAACTCAGCCTTATGCTTTGACTTTTAGACCAAAAACAAAAAAATCTATTTATATTCAGACTATTTTCTCAATATGTTATCAAATTTTATAAAACACGATCATAATATTAAGTGATTTCTACAATAAATAAAAAAAGAATATAATGTAAATAAAAAAGATTTTAAAGTAATCAAAATATTATAAAAGTAAATAAAAAAATTGTTGGGTTTCGGCGAGTCCGACTCACCGCGGAAAATAAATATAAATGAAGACATGAATAACAAGATTAAGAAAAGACTAAATTATCCTTAAAGCGAGCTTTGCTCGACCACCGGAGCTCTTACTTGAGAAAGCCTGGTCTCACAAAGGATGATGACCTTCTAAGGTATCCACCCACAACCCAATCTGACCAGTCTACTACTTGGAGTTTAGCCTAGTCCGACCAAAAAGCCTCCCTGAGTAATTAAGGAGCTTATAGGTTTTCTCTCAAGTGGAGATGCCTAATTAAGCTCTTACCCAAGTGAGTTTCCCAAAATCCTAAGGGTAATATTTGTTGAGAAACTCAAGAGAGAAATCCACTCTCCCATCAATGTGGAAGAGTTGGTAAAATCGATTTTCCCTTTTTATTTTTAAATCAAAAATAAAAGAAAATAGTCAACAACTAATTAATCAACAAGTGGCATTCTAAGAGAAGAGGTTAGGTAAGGACCACAAGGGAAGGGGGACCAATACTTGATCCCCAAGGCTCCCAAGAAAACTGACCCTCTTACTCTTAGCTCTAATGAGCACGCGACACGTGGCAGCCCAAGCCGTGGCGCCCAAGCAGCCTTGCAGGTGCGGCCAAGCTTGCTGCAGGGTGCACGCTACGTGCGGCAGGCCTGCTGCCTTGGCCTAGCAGTGACCATGCTTGCGCGCCAACCCAGCAAGCTTGCTTGCTACTTGCTGTTGGGCGTGGCGTGCCATGCCGCACAACTCTCATGCTTGCCTACGCGCCAGAATGCACATATGTTACTAGTAGCTTCCTGCACATGCTAGCAATGGTGTGCTAGCATGCCGCAGCACCAACCAGCAACCCTAGGCTAGGTTTGGTGCGCATGCTAACCACCTTGCTATACCAAGTGCCCCTAGCACTTGGTATGCTGGGGGCATTCCGATGCTAGGGGTATTTTCGTAAATTGTTGATCAATTATTGATTTTACCGTTTGGTCTTTTTTTAATTTGATTCGACTTGCGACGTTCGGTCTTGACGCTCCTAGCTTAATTTCCTACGTCTAAATTCATATTACTCGAACGACTCATTAATTCCTTCTGGATAATTTGTAGTGTCGCATTATTAGTTGCTTGGTTGTGACACAAAGAATTTAGTCAAGATTAAGTTGTAATATTAATTATACATTAATATTACTGATCGAAAGCGGCCTCCACCTAGGCATTCCGATCACTTGACCTTATTGAATAATTAGCTTTCTAATAACTCCGAACCCTTTATCGGAATAATACACTTGTTCGAAGGACACCTTTTCTTTCAAAAATCTCAAAAGTAGTATGAATAAAAAAATTCTTTTATTTAATAAATAAACCTACACATCTTTTGTGCATTTGCACAATGATCTACTTGTTGAGCTAGTAGGATAGTGTATATTCAATATTCAAAGTAAAACATAATGACTCAAAAGTAAATTAAAATTTTTCGTTGTGGTTTCTCTACTTAAGAGGTCGGCTGTGGTGACACATTATCACAATGGAAGGAACCTTGCTAACACTATGATTAGGCCAACCCTTTCCCCCATCTATAACCAGTGTGTTCCCTTGTTTTAATTTTTCTCGACTTTAGAGCTGGTAACTTTCTTAGCGGGAGAAATTGGTTTCCATGGGTAGGATATTGACCATCTTTATGGATTGAATTTGAATTTATTACATCATATTGGACTTGCAAAGACATCGTTGCAGTTGATCGATGAGCTATAAGTTGCATGAACATTAGTTTATATGATAGAAAAAGTAAGAAAAACATAACCATATACTAACTAGTAGCATTTTTAAAAGAAAGATCAATTCAATGAATTGAGGTGGGAAAGAATAATTACTTAAATAAAACCTTCTATAAATTACAGTACAATCTCAAAGGGTTGGATCATTCTTAGTTGTTCAAATAGCTAAGATGCTCAAAGTCTTGCTCAAACAACAATTCCATTACTATATTATAATGGAAAACTCATAATTCACATCAATAATTTAAAAAAAACCCCTTAAAAGCACCACTGCATAGTGCAGCAGCACCACGACTGAGTGCACCAACAGAATCATGACTGAGTGTAGCAGAACCAATGTTATGGGGCAGATTGAATTTCTTTGCTTGCCCGAGTTCATATATATGAAAAATTGAATTGCAAATTGTTGTAATTGTATTTAGGTCTAAAAGTCTGCCACACTATCACATTTGATTTCCAAAATCCTTATCCCCTACCTAATTCCAAGTCTCAACTCTTAATGACTCTAAGCTTGGTAAATGACAATTTTGGAAAACGAATGAGGTATAAGAGTAAACCAAGTCCACTAAGTTAACACCTCCCTATTCTGTGTACCTCTGTTTATTCTTAAATATTGGGAAATTTTGTGTAGAACTACCCTAAAGATAGGGTCATTTGTGAACAACTACCCATTTTTTTATTTGTTTAGAATTACCCACAAGTTTGAAAACATTTGAGTAGCACTACCCATTAACATTTATCGTCCAGTTAAGACGTTATCGGAGCTCACTTTTTTAACTTTTGCCACCCAATTAACTCTCCCAATTTGTATAAAGGTTTTAATTTACCTTAATTAACCTAATTAAGGTTTTAATCATAATTTATTTTAGGGTTCATGAGTGTAGTATTATTTGGGGATTTTAATTTCTAAGGTTTGGGGGTTTAATTGAATTGGGGTTTTTGCTTATTTTAGCATTAATTGACCATTGTAATTAAAAAAAAGTAAAAAATTGGGCCAAAATAACGTTTTAATGGGACGAAAAACGTAAGTGGGTAGTGCTACCCAAACTTTTCGAAACTTGCGGGTAGTTCTAAACAAAAAAAAAAAAAAGGTAGTTGTTCACAAATGACGACCCTATCTTTAGGGTAGTTCTACACAAAATTCCCTAAATATTGACAAGGACTCTCTCCTTTCCTGAAAGTTCGACTCACTTTGCATTTGCACAGTCTCCAATACACATATTTAACCATTAATAACTTCGACGATTTACAAGTAAATTTTTTAAAAAGTTGATATTTGAAAATTTTATCACAAGGGTAATCTAATAAGATCAAACTTGTTAAATTTTTTTGTTTGTATAAATCATAAAATGTAAAAATGTAGTTAAAGTTATTTTATTTTGACCAAATGAATAGTAAGTGATTCGAACTTTAAGGAATGAAGGTAGTATATGTATTGGATATTTTAATTAAACAAAATTATATTTATTAAAAAGGCCGAAAATCCAATTAAATTAACTAATGATTTTGGATTTTCTAAGTGTAGAAATCTGATTTTTTTTTTAAAGGTTAATAGGATTTTATTCCAAATCAAGATCCACAAGAGTCAAAAGACTTTGCAGAATGTTACCAAAACAAATAATTTCATCACTACTACACGTATCCCATCATGCCATGAGATGGGCTACCGTATTACCTAATCTACGTATATGAGAAATACTAAAAATATGAAAAGAATTGGCAAGAATTTGCAGATTATTACCTATATAAATGAGTTCATCACTACTACAGGTGTCCCATCGATCGTACCATGATATGGGGTACTAAATTACCTGCTCTACATATATGAGAAATACTGAAAACATGAAAAGACTTGGCAAGACGATCTATATCATCATAGATCAGCCAAATAGGAGATAAGCCCTTATTTGCCTGCCCAACATTGTTCACAACCTTCTCTGCATCACTTTTAATCCACACTCATGAGTGACCAAGCCTTACAACCACTTGACACCCGAAACGAACTTCAGCAGCTTCCGCATATTCTACCTCCAAATTAGTAGGAAACCTCTTGACAGCAGCCCATAATATGCAACAAGCAGCGTCCCTAATAACCACCCCCAATTTAACAGCATTCCCTGAGCTAACGTGAGCATCGACATTTAGTTTAAGTACATCATATGTGGGGCAAACCCACTTGGTAACAGCAGTAGGTGTTTTGAACACCTTCTTATCATAGTTCATATACTCACTCACTATGTGAAGGAACCCATCAGCAATATAATTGACCTCCATAGGTGTGTCGGCATACACCCTCTTGTTTCTACAGAATCAGACAACCTGAGCAATTGATAGTATCTTCCTAAGCTTCACCTTGTTAGCCTACGCATTTATCCATAAGAGCAATTCCAAGAAAATAGCATGTCTGGGGGAATCATGAATAATAGCAGCAAGGTCATACTTTCCCCATATATGTATAATCTCTCTGCACTCAAATAGTGCATGAGAAATAGTCTCAGTAGCAACACCACACCCACCACACATCCCATCATGTGCAATATGCCTTCTGTAAAGTTCAGCCTTTACAACCTTACTGTCCTTACATGCATTCCACATAAAGTGACGTAATTTAGGAGGACCATAAATTCCCCAAGTAACACGCCACAACATCTAATCAAGGGAGTTAGCACCATTATTCGTTGTATTAATCGTGCTCAATTTTCTTAGTTAATTAAGTTTAGGGTGATATTTTCTAATTTATTATTTTATACAAAATATATTATTTACACAATCATTTTTAATCCTTAATATCAAGAAAATATTTCCTAAACACTAGAAAAGAGGTTTAAAAATATGAGCATGGATAGACTCAATTTTTTCGGCCACCATATGTTAATTTTGGTTAACTATTTTGTTAATTTTGTATTTTAATTATCTTCCTTAAATTCTTTATTTCGTTGATTCCTTTTTCTCATCTCACAAAGATTTGATCATGGAATTTATTTGCCTTAACTCTTCCTTGATTATTCTCCTAGCAAGCTTTTCATGATCAAGCTACTTACCTTAATTCTTTATTTCTTAATCACCATAAACTAAACCTTCCATAATTCTTAAACTCTTTTTTCCTAGCAACGCCTTAAACCAAAATTACCATAATTCTTCTTACAAAATCTTCCCTTAATTCTTTCATTCATGAGCTTATAAATACCCCCTCATACCTCTCATATTCTTCACACTAAAACCCAAGTAATTCTCTTCTTCTCGCTTACTCTTATTTTCCCTCAACCTTTTCCTACTTTTCTTCTCCTCTTTTCTAAAAGAAAGCCCGTATACCTTTGGAGCCAATTGTCGGGCGCTTCTGGTCAATTTTGGGGTTTTTATATTTCACAAAAGATTGTTGTTCCTCTAAAAAAAATCCTTGATATTAGGCTCAAGAATAATTCAATTTGAAGTTATATAGTAAAGGAGTTATAGCATCTACATCTGTTGGGTACATGTCATAAATTAAGTCGTAAACAAGTTATTATTACTTTTTACAATATCCTTGGTCCCCAAGGCATAAATACCCTTGGTATCCAAGGCATGAAGACCCTTGGCCTCCAAGGTTATTATACTTTCTCTCCAAGGTCAAGGGCTCAAGGGTTACATTTGTAGTATAAATATCTATCATATTCCTCTTGTTTTGAGGACAAGACAAAAGACACACAACTATTAGCTCATAAGTGAGTTTAGCTCTCTTTGAGAATTAGATCCAATATAATATAGAGAGCCATACCATACTCTTATACCCTTCGGGGTTGTACTCTCATACCCTTGTTCATATATTGGATAATTAGTACTCGTTCTTGGTGGGTTGTTTACCTCCTTTGAGGATTTTTCCCACATTAAATTTGTGTGTCTCTTATTACTCTTCTTGTCCATCTTTTATCTATATATTTCTCTATATCATTTTGTGCTTCCGCTTGCGCTCCCAATTCCAACACATCTGCTTATTCTTTTCAACGCAAATTCAATTCTCTTTACTCATATTCCTTTATTTTCTTCACGGCTAGTTTTTTAAAATATAAATACCCATTTCAAAGTTATAATTTTATACTAAAGGATTATTTTAAAGGAAATTTGGAAACTAATAATCTCATCTTTTCCATTTCTGCTCAAAACAACCCACCTTTTCGAATTCCCAAAATAATCCCACCTTTAACTCTAATCTTCTCAAAATGAGCCATTTAACCCATAACTTGTTTAACAGATTAACTCTTGTTTTTTATCTCTCATCTCCCACCTTAACTACCCACTATAACCACCACCACCCTTCCATAAGCACCACCACATCACCACCTAACCCCATCACCTTCTTTCTTTCTCTTAACCCCGACCACCGCTATCCACCCACAAAACCCCTCTAATACCAACCCCCCCATCCACCCTGAAATACCTCCCATGAAATGCCACCGTCTAGGAACCCCATCCACCATGAACTCCCACCGCCCACGAATCCCGACCACCCACGAAACCCAAACCTTCCCCGAAATGCCGATCTCACCCACGAAATTCACCAACCACAAAATCACGACCAACCCACGAATCCAAGCCACCACAAACTCCCACCACCCATGAATCACGACCACCCACAAAACCCAAACCACCCTCGAAATAACGATCTCACCCACGAAACCCACCAACCTCGAAATCCCGACCAACCCACGAACCCCAGTGTAGACACCCATTTGTGTCTCCCCAAAACCAAACCCATTAATGAGTACCTTTCACGTCGAATCAAAATCGAATGAAGTGAAAGTGTGGAAAGTTTAGTGTTGCGGAAAGTTTTAATTTCTTTTCTCTTCTCTGTTTTTGAAAACCTATTTTAAGAAAACAGACAATCCAGTTTGGTTGGTCCATGATATTGGTCCAATAGTAGTGTAGATGGATAGGGCTTGAAAAGACCTTTCCAACGATATATTATAAGCCCAATTCCGATGAATATTGAGGAAGTTATGGCCAAATTATTGAACTGGGCCAGGTTTGAGCCTTATGTGCGGCCCAATGATCTAGAGGAGGGCCTAAGATGGATTTATCATTCCTAATGCAATTAGGAATGATTTTAGTCTTCTAGATGCTTCTAGAAGGTTCTTTTCATTCCTAATTCAATTCGCATTGATAAATTAACTTTTGACTTTTTCAGAGTTTTAATTAAAATCAAAGAACGTTTTTTGAGGAAAATACGATTTTATCCTCCTGTACGGCAATTTCTATCTGTTTTTAAGAAAACACGTGAATTTCTGAGTCAGCGCCAAACGCCAGCTGTAGCGCCTGGTGCTACGCTTGGCGCGTGCTAGCGCCAGGCGCTAATGTTAGCGTCTCGCGCCAATAGCTAGGGTTGGCGCTAATCCAATTTTATTTGCGTCAGAACTCTGTTTTGATATTTTATCTTTTTGGCTGATTTTCTTTATAAATATCTCGTAAAAACTATGTTTTCATTCACCAAGATTCACCAATTCTCATCAATTCTTATTCTCACCAACTCTCATCAAGATTCTCTTGATTACTCTCTCTCTCTCTCTTTTCTAAACTAGCCTTCTCACAAATATAAAAATTCCGCATCCATTAGCTTTGGAAACACCTAGCCATATTCAAAGTTGTCTTCGCCCTAGACGTGAAAGGTTTAATTTCTTAGGGTTTGGTCTCAAATCTTTCTTTCAATTATTTAATTTAATTGTTTTGTTTATTATTTTCCTTGAAGTTACTAACGTGTGTATTTTGTTATTAGAAAGAGGTACGAGGCATCAAAGTAAGTACTTTAATGGTTTTTATTATTATGTAGAGTTCATGCTTAGATTGTTATTATGATATTCCTAGTATCATGTCTAGGGTAACTTTAACATTGAATATGATTGTTATGATGGCTTTAATATTCTTCCTAATATTTATTCATGTTAGTATCATGTTAGGGCTAAAGCTTTGATTTTTATTGTTTAGTGACATGCAAGGGTTTGTTATTAATCTTGTTAATATCATGCCTAGGATCTTGCTATTATTATTATTATTATTATTATTATTATTATTATTATTATTATTATTATTATTATTATTATTATTATATTATTATTATTATTATTATTATTATTATTATTATTATTATTATTATTATTATTATTATTATTATTATTATTATTATTATTATTATTGATGATCATGATTATTTTAATTATTATGATTATTATGTTGCTTGACATTAGAACGCATATTTCTGGCTCGGTATTGGAAGAATTCGGCGCCAGCAAACAGAGCTTGGCGCCAAATTCATCCAATACCGAGCCAGAAATATGTGTTCTAATTTCGACCAGTTTTTCGTATTGTTTTGCTCGATCCTACTTCCTGATTGAGTTTTTCTCACTTTTCTGAAACCCATATGTGTTCTACATATGGACATAACCCTCTGGGAATTCATGCTCCATCTACCTGATTGCACGCTCTGAGCAACAAAGGGTACATCCGAGAATGTTGAATTCACCAAACCATGGAAGCGAGTTTTTCTAAACTCGTAGTGTCCCATCACTTGCGCCAACCCTTCACGGTTAGTCTTCTGCGCGGTGCATACGGAAAATTAACCATGGACCCTCTATTGAATAAACCATATCCCGAACTTTAGAGAACTAGAGCCATGGTTAGGTTGCAAACTCATTGCATCATATTGTGCCTACTTGACTAATTGTGCATTATTTGTTGTGCATATACTATGTTTTCTTAACCGTTTATTTCACTTGTGTTGAGATTAAATAAATTAATGACTTAAAGAACTTTTCCTAATTAATTAATTAATTTGAGTAAATAAAGTCTAATATTTTAATCAGAATTGACCTAGTACGACTTTAGGCATACCCATGTTGATTAATAACACCGAAAACAGCCTCAGATTGAAGCTCCAGTAATGGCGCCAAAGTCTGAACTGTAGCGCCACTCAGTGGAGTGTGGCGCCAGGCGACAGCTATGTCTTCTGGCGCTACACTACAAAGAGAGGCGCCAGTCCTGTTGTTTTGACGACAGTTCAGATTATTGATCGAGTCATCATCTAGTGTTTAATTAACCAGTTTGCTAATTAATTCGGTTAATTTTCGCTGTCGATAGTACCTTGTTAAGTTATTAATTGAACCTAGTCACATAGCCTAGCCACATGGTCGTGACACGAGTCCAAGTATGTCACCTACACTCACTAGTCTTAGCACACACTTTGAGTATATGTCACCATGACCATGTCTTAGGTTCATGCATGAGTCGGTCTTTTCCGTCATTTGAGTTGGGGGTACATTCTATTACTAATTCTTCACATCCCTCCATCTACATCATTTTTCTTCACATTCTATTCTAATCATTCTTCACTTCCTCCATCCATTGCACGTTGAATAAAGTTTGAGTCAAATAATTAACAGTAAGTATCCCCAAATTCCTTTTCCACAGTACTTGGTCGAGGAGAGAAGGGAGATTAATCAAGGACAACCTCTTTATTCGAGTCTCACTTTTTGATAAACTAATTCGTCAAAAGAGGAAGGCTAAAAAGATAATGGCAAGTCAAGAAGAGGTCAATGAACTTAGGAATCAATTGAATGACGTGACTGATGTGTTAAAGGCTTTAACCCTCAAAATTGATGACCTTGTGAAGCAACAACAAATGAACCTCATGCAAGAAAGTTTGAGCAAGCTATCTAGTGACTATAAATTTCAGGGCCTTAGTTCACAAGGGGTCTCGCTGGACAAGGAACTTCTTCCGCATAAGTTCAATGCCACTGAAATCCCAAAATTCAAGGCAACAGACAACCCTTACTTTCATCTAAGAGCTTTTGAAACTATAATGAACATTAAGGGTATCGATAAGAAAGTTTTCCCCTCTCTGTTCTCACTATCTCTTGAGACTGTTTGCCAACAATAGTTCTTTTCTCTTGAAAAAGAAAAAAACTCCACCTGGGAGTCCATAGAAAACGCTTTCATAGATAGATATAAGTGCAACATCCAAGACAAAACAGACCATAGAAAACTTGAGATGTTAAAACAAAAAGAAAACGAAGGGTTCACTTCTTTCTTCAACAAGTGGAGGGAAACTTCCACTAATATGGTCAAGGCTCCTATCGAAAAAGAATCTGTGAGGATGTTTATCAAGAATCTCCAAGGAAAGTCTTCAAAGCACTTAAAGTACCAACACAACTTGAATACTTTCAAAGCTGTGTATAATATAGGCATTGACATTGAAGATGACCTTCTGAAAGATAATAGTTCGAGAGGAAAAAAGAACGACCATCCTTCTTCTTCCTCTCCCATTAATGAGGTCCATGCTACGAACGCCTCTAAATCGCAAATCCAAAGGTCAAAAAGAGTGTTCACTCCACTTGGTATGAGTTATGAAACAGCTTTCGAGAAGCTATATCACAAAGGACTAGTCATGCCCATAGGGCCTATCAAAGATCCAGTTCCAGAAGCCAGGCCACCCAAGTGGGACCCTAATAAGCACTGCAAATATCACCAAGGAAAGGGTCACGACACTGAGGAGTGTTGGAAACTCAAAGAAGCTATTAAAGATCTAATCGATAACAATGAAACTTCCGAGATTCTAGCCACCGAAGAAGATCAAACATCCTTCGATCCATCACTTCTTGTCACACCTGTAGGAGAACCCATGATCGAGACATCTTATATAACCTCTCTCAATGAAGTGGCCATGATTGAGGAGGATGAAAGTCTTTTCTTAGATAATACCAGGGAACACTCGTCAAGTCTGAAAGAGGACGTTCGAAAACTGCAAGGTGTCGTTACCATGCTCTTGAAGGTGGTAGAAGGATTAGAAAATCGGGTGATGGTCATCGAACAAAATCCTCGCCAAGGATTTAATGAAAAACTCAATGCTCCTAAGCCACGGGAAAAATGGACCATTGAAGAATACACACCAATAGGATTGAATTACGATGAAGCTTTTGACTGTCTTCACGATTAAGGTCTTATTCACTCCATTGGTCCCCGTCAAGACTCTCCACCTGAAAAACGTTTTCCCAATTGGGATCCAAATTCCTATTGTCGATACCATAGAGGTCGCGGTCACACTACCAAAAAGTGTCTTTCCCTCAAGGATCGTGTTCAAGACTTCATTGATTAAAATCTTCTTCATGTTCCTCCGCGCGACAAGAAGGCCAAGATTACTAACGATAGTAACAGTGGCTGTAAAGGGAAGAAGAACGACTATCCTTCTTCTTCTAAAAACACCTACTCTAGTAACAGCATTGGTACTTTCGACCTTCATGAAATCTTAACCATGGATAATAGAGGATTTAGAAAGCAACAAAAAAGGATTTTACCCCTATTCGAATTAGCTACAATGATGCTTTCGATCGACTCCATGCCAAGGGAATCATTACTTCTATTGGACCTCTTCAAAATCCCCCACTTGAGAAGAGAGTGCCTAGTTGGAATCCAAATGTGCGCTGCAAGTACCATCAAGGTAGGGGTCATGCTAATGAGAGCTGTTGGAAGCTAAAGGAGGCTTTCCAACATTTGATTGATAATAACAAGCTTCCCATACCTCCAGTTAACAAGAAGAGCGAGTGATGATAAAGAAAGCAACACAAGACAAGAGGCGAGCTTCAAAGACGAGATTTCATAACATCTTTTTTCTTTTTCTTTATTTATCCTTTCCCCAATAAGTCTAGCATAGGCACCTTTCTTTTCCCTTAGATTAATTTTGTAATTCTTTCTTTTCCCCTTTTAAATAAAATGAGCATTTATTTCCTTGTATATGATCATCGCATTGCATTATAAAAAAAAAATATGTTAAACTAAGCACAAGGTACACCAATGATTTGAGGCACCCCTTGTAGCCACATCATATCACCTTTCACCCTTTAATTGTACATCCTTTCTTCATAAACCACTTTGAGCCTCGTCTAACGATAGACCCTTCTTTTTTTCAACCCACATCTACCTAACCTTGGGATGGGATGGTGTGTAACTTATGCAATCTCAAAAGCTTGAGTGATTTCAAAAAAATCAAAATAATAATAAGAAAAAAAATTAAATAATAAAAGTGTACAAAAGGGCAAGTGTTCCAATGTCTTTGATATGAAAATATCTTTGATATGAACACGTCTCAGATTGCGTCTCTTATTGAGTGCTCGGTACCGTGCCTGAGAAACATGAATGCCAAGTGAGTGATAGACCGCATGATATGGATTTCCCACACTTATAAAAAAAATACTAAAGCAAAAAGAGAAAAGAGAGCAAAAAAAAAAAAGAGTAGAAACTCAAGCATAAAAAAATAAAAATTTCAAAAGCAAGGTTGCACACCTTGGGGGCTTATCTAGGGTCTTGAGCCTTTATCCCCTTCTTCTATAACCTTTAGCCTAACCACGTTACAACCCTTAAAAAGACCTTTTTGAGGTATACATACACTTGTGCGAGGTTTGGCTAGAGCTACGTTCGGCCTGATTCCTAACGGATACGTAGGCAACCTCACATCGAGGTGCGACCGTAATAAAAATGCATTCATATTCATTTTCACAGACTTACACCATGATCATATCAGGGGATCCCCTGTACTCATCCCTGTTCATTTAGAGCTAGACTTTGGGGCTTGATCCCTACATCATTAGCTTACCTAGCCTAAGAGTCACCACCATTTGACTCTTTTCAATATATTTTCCTACACATTTAGCTCTTGCGGCCTAACAATAGTGTCACTATCACACACATCACACATACATGACCAAATATACTTCTCTTAGGAACCCTTTGTCATGGAATCTTAACACAACGCTGAAGCATGCCTTGTCATATCAACATCACTCATCTATCATAATCATCATTGCATCACAAAGTATGAAGTGCTTAGCCTCCGTGCCTAAGTTATCTAAATAATTTCATCATTGAGTCAACCATTGAGATAGCCTAGGATGGATTAATCCTTGCACCTTGAGAGATAGTATCAAACAACATTTGACTAAGCTCATTCAACATGAACCTTAAAAAAAAACTTCACTTCGATCTTTTTCCGAGTTTTTCTTTTTTCGGGAGAAAGTCGGTACCCTCCACAAAAATGACGGAAAATTTTTGCTTTTTTGTATTTTCGAGTCGCACGATCATATTACCATGCACACACAAGTCATGTACACATTGAGTCATGTCGTGTCATATCACTTTGATTTGAGTCTAACACATGTGTCAAACACTTTGAGTAGAGTCAACCTCGAGTCAACCACAGTGAGTCAATAAGTCAAGCGACATTAAGCCTTAGGTCAACCCTAAGATAATTAAAGAGATTAGCAAAGTTCTATAGTAAAAAATGAATACAGGTGCAGCAGAATAAGGAAGACCCTACTCCAGCGCCAGATGAAAACATCTAGCGTCTGGCAACAGTTTTTAGGGCATGGCGCTAGATCACAGCGTCTGGGGACATAGTCAATTCTTGGCGCCAGAGATATTTCAGCAGCGACAGAGCTCGAAGCCTCTTAGAAAGATGATTTCGACCTCATACGGTAATTTCGGGTTCCTTGGTACGCCAATTAGCCCCTATAAGCAATTTGACATGATCAAGTAGTCAGTTTGATTATAATCGCAATAAGTGATCTACCTGACAAAAGATCGTCTCACTTAGCTTAAAGCGCTTAAGCGTTGGCTCATCACGGACATAATGGTTCCCAAGCAGCAAACCACCGACGTACTGGCATAGCGGAAGCAAAGTTAAAGCGAGCTTTAGAGATCGGCAAGCGTTGGTCTTCGGAAATTCTTCTTCGGAATATTATCGCAACAAACATTCAAGTATCAAAGCTGTTTTGTTTAGAGACGCGTGGACATATCATTCAAAAGCTCTTTTATTCAAAGACGCGTGGACATATCATCAAGCTCTTTTGTTCAGAGACGCGTGCACAATCCTCTCAAGCTCTTTTGTTCATAGACGCGTGGACAATCCTTTCAAGCTCTTTTGTTCAGAGACGCGTGGACAATCCATTCAAGCTCCATTGTTCAGAGACGCGTGGACATATCATCAAGCTCTTTTGCTCTATAGACGTGTGGACAATCCATTCAAGCTCTATTGTTCAGAGATGCGTGGACATATCATCAAGCTCTTTTGCTCCAGAGACGCGTGGGCATATCTTTCAAAAGCTTTATTGTTTAGAGGCGCGTGGACAAATTAAAAAAATAAGCTCTTTCTGCAGAGGCGCGTGAACATATAAAAAAAAAAAAAGCTCTTTGTTCAGAGACGAATGAACATCGGAATATCAAGATGGCGTTCCCTAGATTGTGGAGAGTTGTCACAAACAACTGAAGGTGATTTCAAGTGAAGTTGTCTTCGATCATGTTCCCTTGGAAGTGGAATATTATCAAAGCAGAAGAGGATTGTTTCAAGCGAAGTAATCTTCGATAGTATTCCCTTGGACGTGGAATATTATCAAATGGAAAGAGGATCGTTTCAAGCAAAGAGATCTTCAATATTGGAAGTAGTTACAAGGGTAGCGGTTTTCAAGCGGGATGGCATTCTCTTGGCAGGAGGTCGTCAAAACAGAAAAAGCAGCAGCAAATTGGTTACTTTTAGAGACGTGTGCTCGACGGTGCAAGATACGCGTTTCTTAACTCTTTTATCTGTTTAACTAACGCTAGTTTGCAGGTATCGGCATTACAAGAGTGATTTAGGATCGCAGAACGTTCTGAATCATTCTCCGTCCCTATCGATACTTTGACTTTCATTTTCGAAACTTACATTTCTCCAAACTCAGTTAAAGCGGGGGCTTCTGTAGACACCCATTTGTGTCTCCCCAAAACCAAACCCAGTGATGAGTACCTTTCACATCGATTCATAATCGAATGAAGTGAAAGTGTGGAAAGTTTAGTGTTGCGGAAAATTTTAATTTCTATTCTCTTCTCTCTGTTTTTGAAAACCTATTTAAAGAAAACAGCCAATCCAGTTTGGTTGGTCCATGATATGGGTCCAATAGTAATGTAGATGAATAGGGCTTGAAAAGACTTTTCCAACGATATATTATAAGCCCAATTTTGATGAATATTGAGAAAGTTATGGCCAAATTACTGAACTGGGCCCGGTTTGAGCCTTATGTGCGGCCCAATGATCTAGAGGAGGGCCTAATATGGATTTATCATTCCTAATGCAATTAAGAATGGTTTTAGTCTTCTAGATGCTTCTAGAAGGTTCTTTTCATTCCTAATTCAATTAGCATTGATAAATTGACTTTTGACTTTTTCAGAGTTTTAATTAAAATCAAAGAACGTTTTTTGAGGAAAATACGATTTTATCCTCCTGTACGACAATTTCTATCTGATTTTAAGAAAACGCGTGATTTGTTGAGTCAGCGCCAAACGCCAGCTGTAGCGCCTGGCGCTAGCATTGGCGCCTGGCGCTAACGTTGGCGTATGGCGCCAATAGCTAGCGTTGGCACTAATCCAATTTTATTTGCGTCAGAACTCTGTTTTGATATTTTATCTTTTTGGCTGATTTTCTTTATAAATATCTCCTAAAAACTCCGTTTTCATTCACCAAGATTCACCAATTCTCATCAATTCTTATTCTCACCAACTCTCATCAAGATTCTCTTGATTACTCTCTCTCTCTCTTTTCTAAACTAGCCTTCTCACAATTATAAAAATTCCGCATCCATTAGATTTAGAAACATTTAGCCTTATTCGAAATTGCCTTCGCCCTAGACGTGAAAGGTTTTATTTCTGAGGGTTTGGTCTCAAATCTTTCTTTCAATTATTTAATTTAATTGTTTTGTTTATTATTTTCATTGAAGTTACTAACGTGTGTATTTTGTTATTAGAAAGAGATACGAGGCATCAAAGTAAGTACTTTAACGGTGTTTATTATTATATAGAGTTCATGCTTAGATTGTTATTATGATATTCCTAGTATCATGTCTAGGGTAACTTTAACATTGAATATGATTGTTATGATGGCTTTAATATTCTTCCTAATATTTATTCATGTTAGTATCATGTTAGGGCTAAAGCTTTGATTTTTATTGTTTAGTGATATGCAAGGGTTTCTTATTAATCTTGTTAATATCATGCCTAGGATCTTGCTACAATTATTATTATTATTATTATTATTATTATTATTATTATTATTATTATTATTATTATTATTATTATTATTTTTATTATTTTTATTATTATTATTATTATTATTATTATTATTATTATTATTATTATTATTCTTTTTATTATTTTTATTATTTTTATTATTATTATTATTATTATTATTATTATTATTATTATTATTATTATTATGATTGATGATCATGATTATTTTAATTATTATGATTATTATGTTGCTTGATATTTATTGTTATTGCTTGATCACACCTTTTATGCATGTTTAAAGGGAATTAGTACTTGTAATCACGCATAATAAGATAATTATTAATCTTGTTTAGGGTTAATATGATTATAATTCAAGTGATCGCCAATAATAGTTTATTTGTGCATTAAATTCAACCAACATAGATAAACAGGTTTAGGGTAATCCTATTGATTGCATGTTAGTCAGAAAGCGCACATGAATACGATCAGAATAAAGTAGAGGCCTATTATTAGGGCAAGTTCAATCTCTTTTAGGTTGGATTTGTACCTTTATCCCCGAACCCTATTTGGTTCAAGACCTTATAGAGTTGACGATCTCTTGGATCGTTAAGGGGTGTAACCTTCACCCTGTGAACGATTTACAAGTTCCTAAAAAACTTGTTGGCGACTCTTTTTCTCTATCTTCTTTCCCTTTGGACGCCACCATACTTTAGTGTATGATCACAGTGGGGTTCAAGATAGGGGATTAATGCTTGAAATATTCCCTACACCCAGCCACCACAAACTCCCACCACCCACGAACCCCCGACCACCCACGAAACCCATACCACCCCCGAAATGCTGATCTCACCCACAAAATCCACTAACCACAAAATCCCGACCAACCCACGAAACCCAAACCACCCACGAACCCCGACCACCCACGAAACCAAACCACTCCGAAATACCGCCGCCTACGAATCCCGACCACCCACGAACCCTGATCTCACCCACGAAACCGGGAAAGGGAGGTGGGGAAAGGGAAGGGGTGGTGAAGTGGTGTCTAATGCGGTGAACGGTGGTGGGGAGTTTTTTTTTAAAATTTGCAAAAATTAAAATTTTACCAATCAGAAGGTGACACGTGGCAAGTAACCTTCTAAAACAAGTTACTAAATTTACAAACCGGTAAAAGGCTATTTTGAGAAGATGGGGGTCACAAGTGGGATTATTTTGGGAATTAAAAAAGGTGGGATTGCTTTGAACAGAAATGGAAAAGGTGGGATTATTATTTTCCAATTTTCCTATTTTAAAAGAGTTTTATAGTCCATGCATTGGATTTATGTCTAAAAAGGGTGTAATAACCTTATAGTTATGTTAATTGCAAGTTTTATTCGTGATTGGACTTTGAAAGTACATAGTGTTGATGGATATCCGAAATCAAGGTATGTTTAGGTGGCTAGATACCTTTGAAAGTGATTGGTTTGAATAGCATGTTCTATATGATTTTGTTGGTCATTGAATTAAATTGATTACAATTATGATTTATGAAATAATGTATGTTTGGAGGAATTGATCTTAATATTTTTTTTAATAAATGTATTTTTGAAGGATTGATTTTAATATAACATGTTTTAAATGGTTTGAATTACTTATCATGTATATATAAAGGGATTGATTTGAAAAGCTTGTTAAATTAAATAAAGGTTTTTCAAGGAAGGGTCATTGATTTTGAAAAGTTATTAATTTGAGATTCGATTCTCAAGTTTTTATTAAACGGTTGATTTTGAAACATGTTGAATTAAATAAAAAGAAGTTTTGAGTTAACCTGTTATAAATGTTGATTTTATTCATAGAGGAATTTCACGAGAATTATTGATAAATTATTATTAAAGCTTTACAAGCATGATTATTATATTAATCCCACTGTGCGGATTTGGTTGATAAGACTATGGACTTTGTATGAACTAGTCTTTCCTCAAGGATAGCCTTTTAATATAAAGATACTAACTTGGGGTTGTACACACATAGAAGAGGAATTGGATTTTAAAAAGAGGAATTGATTTTTAAAATCATTATTATTGAATTCTTGAGTTATTGGAATTATTTTGAGAAGTTTGACAAATTGGTCTAGAATTATGAGTTTGAAATTATTGAATTAATTATTGGAATTAGTCATGAAAGCATGTTTGCTGATAAATTGAGTTTACATTATCTTGCACTTATCGTACTTAGCATATTTTTCCTATCTGTATTTCCTTTTTTTTTGTTCGCTCTATTTACCTTAATGGTTAGCAGTGTTGACTATTTTTAGTTGGAGTTATGAATGAGCATATGAGAGTCCAGGGATTTGCTTCACCTAGTTTAGGAAGGTTGGTTTTCTCTTTATTTTGAGTATTCATATATAACAATGTAAATATTTTTATAAGTGTTAATAAAAGAAAGTTGATTTTTCTGCTGCAAGTTTTGTTTAAATTAAGTAGTTTAAGTAGCCTTTCGTAATCATGCGGCGGTAAGACGCCTATATCTACAGTAAAATTATACGTATTATAATAGTATTTCCATATAGGGAGATTTGGGAGCGTTACAAAAAAGCATAACCAACTCAATGAGAAGTTGAAGAATGTTTAAACTACACTATTGTAGACACCTAAAAATGTCTCCCCAAAACCAAAGCCGATGATAAACAACCTTTCACCGCAATTATTGGTCGGGTTAAGTATTTAATCTTAGACTTCTTAAATATTAATCCATATTCAATCCTAATACATTTCATAAACCAACCCAATTCTTAGCCCATTTTACTAAATCATGAATTATTTTTCTCTTTTCGTGTCTACATCACAAAACTAAGATAAATTGATTTTTTGGACCTATAATTTTGATTCAAATATTATTGTTTTGGATAGGCCTTTCAATAAGCTTTCCAACTATGTATCATAATCCTAATTCCGATTTAAAACGAAGAAGACATAAGCAAAACACTAAACTCGGCCCAAAACCAACACCCTTTCACTAAAACGGCCATATTTTAAAATCTAGAAAAGATTATGACCTGATTCCAATTGGGTTGTAAAGTAGACTTGATAATATTTCCAACAATATATTATATTCCTTATTCCAAGTTAATTATAAAAAGTATAGTTTTAAAAGGCTTGAAAATAGGAAAATACTGCACCTCGGTTTACACACCGCGTGACGGTGCTGTGCTTCGTGTCACGGCACACAAACCATGAAGTGACGAGGGAGAAAATGTATGTCATTATCTACCCTTTCCCCAAGTCAAACAAAATTTGTAAACACCTAACCAACCTTATATGAATATAGGGCAAGTTAAGGGTCGATCCCTAGGGAATGCAATGATGAAAACTAGAGTCTAAGTCAAGCTACCTCGAAGATGGAGTTGATATTATGGTTGGCACTATGGTAAAATAAAGCAAGTCTAATCAAGTAAAACAATGGTCTAAACACTAGGGATATGGGTTCCACATGCAAGTTCAATGATAATGCTAGTTTAGAGCTCAATCAATTAATTAAAGTATTGCAATGGACAAACAATAGTAGCAATCAAGAGAGTTCAAATGCTGTCTCCTATAGGCAAATCTAGGTGTCACTATGAAAGGCAAATCAAGAAGAATCACAAGCAAACCCAATCAATTAGAGTAACTTTCAATTCGATTGTTCATGTCATTAAGAGTTGCAATGCAATCTAGATTAATCTTATAGGTTGATCACTCCTAGTCTAATCAATCACATGCAAAACTATGTCAACCAATTTAATTGCAAGAAACCAATCAATCAAAGAGCATCAACTAGCAATTTCATTAATCAAACATGCTTCCCCCTTTCCCTAGCAACTAATCTACTCACTAATCATGGTGAAATTCAAGAACAAATAACTAGAAAGTGCTTTAATCTTCATTTCTATATCAAAATCTAAGAGAAATAAAAAATAATCAACAATATCAAATTCAAATCCAAAGAAGAACAAGTAACAAGCAAAAATCAAATAGCAAGTAAGTAAAAGATGAAAGAAGGAAAATATTCTCACTAATATTGATGATTGAAAATGAACAAATCCAAACTTGATTGATCAAATGTTGAGTTACAAATCCAAAACCAAGAACTTCTCTCTAACTTCTCTTTAGATTCTCTCTCTAAAACAAAGCTAATGAAAATTATAAAAAAAAGTCCCCTTCAAAAAGGAAATACAATTCTATTTATCAGCAAAGAAGAAATTGGCAGCTCCCGCGCCCTCTCTCGATAGACCCGCGCCCGCGGAAAAATGGTTACGGAACCCTCCGCGGGCTATCTGGGTAGACCCCGCGCCCGCGGCAACAGAGATCCTCGCCCGCGACAGTGAAACCCACGCCCGCGGCTAATCCCCTGCTCCCAAAGCCTGATCAGGGGGCCGCGGTCTCTCTGAATGGAGCGGCCTCTCCATTTTACCGGCGCCCGCAGAGAGCCCGCGGGGCAATCGCGGCAAGTTCCTGCCAAGTTTTGACAATTTTGAGTAACATGGGCCCGCGCCCGCGGCCTGCTGGATTTGCCTTGGAAACCTCTCCGAGGCCTCTCCAAGCCCTCTCTAAGCCCTCTCTAGCCAAATGCTTCTTCCTTGCTTGATCATTAAAGTCCCAAATTGAATCCTTTGCCAAAGTGATTCTCACAATACCTACACAAGTACACAAAGAAAGGAAATAAAAGGGAAAAAGAGACAAGTAAAGGAAAACACGATAAAACACGAGAATCATAAATAAAAGAGGAAAAAGAGAAACTAAAGGAAAATGGACCAAAAATAAGAGAAGAAAGCATGAAAAGGGGAAAGAAATAACCCTAAAAGACTACCCTATGAGTGCCATAAATGACACACATCAAATTCCCCCAAGCTAGACTCTTGCTCGTCCCGAGCAAAACAAAGGCTAAAAGAAATAAGAAGGGCTTATTCGAAGCAAAAAGAAAAAGAGGGGCGAGAATTTACACTAAGACTCACTGTGGTAGGAATCACGGTTGTTTTTAGCTACAACAAGCCATTTAAACCCCTAGATCGCTCTAGAGGACGAGTGATGCTCTCGTAAGGGTATCCTAAAAGTTTACCCATAACTCTCCACCAAACCCCCAAG
Organism: Chenopodium quinoa; assembly: GCF_001683475.1. NCBI lineage: Eukaryota > Viridiplantae > Streptophyta > Magnoliopsida > Caryophyllales > Amaranthaceae > Chenopodium > Chenopodium quinoa. Next base: position 5,931,173 of record NW_018745413.1, read on the forward strand.
AGGCAAACCAGAGAAGGAAAATAAAGAGGAAAAAGGAAACAAAATCTTACGAAATGAACTTTACAAAGAGACTATAATTCAAATGAATAACAACCTTTCTAAAGAGAATTATGGTATGCACGTTATAAGATACCTAAGGTTGATTGAAACATAAATATGCTAAGCATAGGAACTAGTTATCACATTCCACTTTCATCCCAAACGGTCTTACCGCGTTCCCCCTACTAATCTCATGTCTCCCCTTAGTGAGCATCTCATAGATTCCGTGAAGGAACCGGAAAAGGATCAAATTTTTGGGCTACTCGACATCTTGATTTCGCATCCCCTTTCCTTAGTCTACAACCTATGATTCCCTCCACTGATGAAAGACTCAACTCCTAGGTCCAAAGGTCTTCCCCAAGGTTGTAACGTAAGGCAAGAAGGGTTAAGGTAGGCTTAAAATTTAAAATTTGGTGGTTATCCTAAATTGTGAAGCAAAGACCGGCCAAATCTCAACACCAAACTTAAGTAATCACCAAACAAAAACGTATTAACACCCCCAAGCTTATTCAAAGCAACAATCTACAATCATTAGAACAAAAAGCGCAAGCGCTTTCCCCCCAAGCTAAAAGAAACATTGTCCACAATGCATAGAGAGGAGAAAGACACTTCAATTTTTTTTCTTTTTTTTTTATTTTTTTTTTGAATAATTTTTTTTTTTTGAATTTTCTCATTAATAAAATTGTTTGAATTTCCTTGAACTCCTTAAAAGCATTAGTCCTTGCCCTTTTTTACTAAGGACGGGTTTTACATAAGCATTTGCCATTATTTACCAAATATAAACAACTCAATTATGTGTACCAATTCGAACCAAACCCCAACTTCATAGACCACAATCACCAAACATTGACCCTTGCTTCAAAAAAACCAAAAAGAAGGAGAACGAAACAAAAGGCTCAAGATATCTAATTATGCGGCTTGAAAAGAGGGAAAAGGGTTCAAAGGGGTAACAAGTAGGCAAATGTATCCCAAACCAAAAAGTGACTATCCTAGAAAGAGAAAATTACCTCCCCGAAAACCTTGCCTTTGTCCTCCCTAGGTAGTTCAGTCACGGTCTTAGGAATCATACGCTAAGATTCTAGATTAGGTTTGCGAAAATAAAGGATCCATGTCGCTCATGCAAGAGTATGATGAAAGCTTGAACAAATATAAATCTCACATGGTTGTAGCAAAGACTCACTAAGGGTGTCAAATAAAAGATAGGGAGAAACTACCAACATGCCACAAACGAGTAGAATCCGGTTTCATGATCCCCCTAGTTCTAGACAACTATCATAGCATGCTTTATCCTAGAATTAACCAAACGTAATCTCAAACCGTGCATACCATTATTACCTAAGAAGACCATTATTCAAAAGCAAAAGGCCAGTGCATACAAGTCCAATTTTTAAAAAGAGAAAGAGTGAAAATAAAGCCTCAAAAAGTTATGCACACAAACAAGATTAAAAGAAAAGGAAAGAAAAGAAAAGAAAAGAATGGGAAACTTAGACAAGGAAAGAAAGGGAAAGAGGAAAAGAGCAAAGATGCAATCATAACACGTTTATCTCAATCGACATACAAGCGGTCTAATGGCCACATCGCCAAAGACCCCAAACACACTAGGTGTTAAAATCATACATCCTCGAACCGTTCAACTTCTCCTAAATCTAATCTTAATCTAAGCAACCAAGAAAATGAAGAAGTGAGAATAAAAAGGTAAAATAAGGAAGGCCTCACCAAGCATCCGCTCTAAATTAAAGTACCCAAGGAGTAGGAATGTGCATCTCCAAAAGGTTCCGCAATCCAAAGCATAGGCTACGAGCAAGGTGAGTTAAAGAAAAAGGCTATATATACAAAATGAAATTGTTATTAACTTCCAAACAAAAGCAACCAATAAAACACTTAGATACAAATTATATACAAAGACCTAGAGAAACCATCATCATTAAAATTTCTATTTATTTGTTTTTTTTTTTATCTCAAGAAACTCCCAAAAACATCAAGAAATGAACCAAAACAACAAGCAACAGACCAACGAGACCATTAGCAAAAATCCACCAAAAGCCTTATCAAAGACTTCCCACCGAGCCCCAGGTGCTTCCCCAAACCAACATAAAACATCTTTTTTGGCCCTCCCCCCTCACAAAATGAAGGCATCGACCGCGATGCCTATAATCATGCAAAATAGAGAAAGGGGAGAACAAAAAAAGGGAACAAACATGTACAAGGGGACTATTGGCCACTAGGGCCGGCACCATCATCACCCGTATCCCAACCTTCGGTGTAACCGGGAGGAAAACCATAGTGACCCTTGAATAGGTCAAGTTGGGATCGGGTTAATTGGTCATAGGGCTCAAGCTGAACAAGGGGCTCGGTGTGATGGGGGTGAACATAGTAATATGCGGGATCACCCCGATAATCACTCCCCCCCGAGACCCTATAATCATAAGGTGGGAAATCGCGCCTTGGCACATCGGGGTCCTCCACCCCGGGCCAATATGGGTACGTAGGGAGGTTGTCACCACCCCATGAAGGTACCGGCCCCTGTTGGGGCGACACATAAGGGTAGTTGAACGGAGGTATGACCTCCCCCCTACACGCACTAGCGTCATACAATGCACTAGTTTGATAAGACAAAGTTTGGTGGTCCGAGTACATACCTTGCATGCTCAATTGCATGCGCTCCATTTGGTCTCTCATGGCATCCATCTCTCGGAGATAAGCATCCCCTTGGAAACCCTGTTGTTGTTGTTGTTGTCGTCTTCTTTCTCTTCGTCTTCCTTGAGCATCATCATGAAAATGCTCATGTTTTTGTTGTAGTGGCGGTTGTTGTTGCTCTTCATCATATTCATCACCTCCTCCTTCCTCCTCTTCTTCATCATTCTCATCACCCCCATCAATCTCATCATCCTCCTCAATCTCATCCTCAATCCTCCCATTGTCCCCAGGGACCATCCAAATGTTCCTAGCCTCACGAAGGATGGAGGTGGCGGCCGGGTTAGGGAGAAGGCAATGGTGGTTATTTCTCACTAGCCAAGAGTAGGTGCCGGTTCTCCTAGTGCTAGTTATGAAACGTAAAGTGTTAACTTGCTTCAAACTAATCCAAACGTCTTCACTCCTTCCAACCGGAGTGCAAGACTTCAAGAACCCCTCTAGCTTAAAATACGACACAAGACGTGTCACCATGCCCCCACAATGAATTTCCCCCGTTTTGACCCCATGCATTATATCCTTGCAACAATTCATGAAGATATAGCCAAAATTAATCCTTGACCCTAACTCCGGCTTGGAAGCCATCCATAACACCAAAATCTCCTCCCTAGACAACTTCCCCAAATCTTACTTATTAAAAACCGAATACCCAAGAATTCTATGAAGGATCCTAAGGGCCGGATGGATAATCTCACTAGCAAAAGACTTTTTCGACTCAAACTCCCTCTTGTTGGCTATTGTTCTCCACCAAGAAACCTCATTATACTCAGATTGGACAAGGGAGATAAGGGGCTCGAAGATATCACCATTGGGGTTGAAACCAAGGGCTACATTGAACTCGGCTAGGTTCATGGTGTGTTTGACATTGAAGAGTTGGAAGGAAATAATAAAATCGGTTTCCCCCACCTTATTGAACTCAAATGTGGAGAAAAATTCAATGGAAGGCTCCAAATAGGTTATAGGGGCCGATTTTAGAAACTCACCCAAGCTAAGTTATCTAAATGTCAATCATTCAATTCTAACTTGCCATATCTCACGGTAATGCCGGGAGGGTCTAAACTTCCGGTCTTTCATTTTGTTATAGATGGGGGTTTGTTTAGACCGGTTCCAAAATTTGAGAGGGGGTAAAGGAGGAGGAGGAGCATCATCGGCAACGGCGCCATTTTGACGAGTGGAAAACTAGGTCCCAAGTCACATAAGGCATTATCAATTTGCATCTTGTTAATGGCACAAGGGATGGAGAAGTTTCCGGGGTCTTTCAATTTGGGTGGCATTTTGTTCATGATGATAGCACTACAATTTTCGGTCAAATTGATAGTTCCACAACCTCACAAGTCCTTTTCCCACTCAAAATGTCCTTGAGGAATTTGGCATAATTTGGCATTTGGTTGATCACATCGGTAAAAGGTAGAGAAAGATGAAGTTGTTTTAGCATATCAATGAATTTCCCAAATTGCTCATCCAATTTGTGTCTCATGAATTTTTGTGGGTAAGGGAGCTTGGGTTTCACAATTTCTTTCTCTACTCTCACCTCTCTAGGTGTCTCAACCACAACCTCATCCAATGATGCCCTAACCCCCTCATTCTCAACCAAGGCTTTCTTAGGAATCTTCTTATCCTCACCCTTCCTAGGCAATCTCTCCTCAAGAACCTTACCGCTCCTAGTAACAATAGCATTCACGTGTTTCTTGGGATCAAGACCTTGGGAAGGTAAAGAAGAAGGGCTTGCATGATCTTTAAAAGAATTAGCAAGTTGAGAAATTTGATTTTCAAGCATTTTATTGTGGGTCATCATTTCATTGAACTTCTTATCACTAACGGCCATGTATGTGTTCAACAACTTGGTTTGATTCTCAATTATTTCTTCCAAATTGGTCCTAGGTGAAGAAGGTTGGGAATAGGAATTTTCTCCTTGAGTCCTTGGAACAAATCCGGGTGGGGGACCTCTTTGAGCATTATTTTGAAAATTGCCCTTCCCTTGATTGTTCCAAGTACCCCTATTTTGTTTTTTTCCATAACCTTGATTATGGTTACCACCACCTTGATTATGGTTACCACTACCTTGGTTGTGATTTCCATAACCTTGGTTTTGATTACTATAATTTTGGCTTTGATTTTGGCCACTATAACCTTGATTATTATAGCTACCACGGGAACCTTGGTTCCCTTGGTTTCTATAACCACCACCTTGATTATAGTTGTCAAAATTGCCTTGGTTTTGGTAATTCCTATTACATTGACCTCTTTGATTATCAAACCTTTGAGCATTATTATTTGACACATAATTCACATGCTCACTCTCATTGTTATCAAGCTCATCAACACATTCATTAGGACAATTACTAGAGTCATGATCATACGATCCACATGCATCACAAAACAAACAACCCATAGGCATATTATGTGAAGAGGGAAGGGGTTGAGAGTTAGAAGGAGTACCTCTCCCTTTAAATTGGGGGGGAAGATTCGTAGCTTGGGATGAAGTAGAAGTGCTCTCCAACTTGGCTTTGATTGCGGTCATCTCCTTTCCCAAGTTTGTCATTTGGGAGGAAAGGTTGTTGATCGCGTTTAGATGGTCTACCGAGTACAATGAAGATTGCTTGCTTGAAGACTCTCTCTCCCCATCTTTCCAATCTCTATAGTACGTCACCACGTCCTCAATGATGTCCACCACTTCTTCTTCGGTCTTGTTCATGATAGGACCCCCGGCCCCCCCATCAAGGCATGACTTGCCTTGGGGACTTAAACCACCATAGAAGATTTGGACCACTTGGTATGTTGGGATTCTGTGGTGAGGGCACTCCCTTTGATACTCTTTGTATCTCTCCCATGCTTCGTAAAGGCTTTCATTTGGCCTTTGCTTGAACCCTTGAATCAAGGCTCTTGCCTCCGCCGTCTTCTTTTGAGGGTAAAAACGGGACAAGAAGGCCTTTGTAACATCATCCCATGTTCTCAAGGAATTGGGCTACACCTCTTTATCTAACCACTCTAAGGATCTTCCTATGAGAGAGAAGGGGAACAACTTGAGGCGTATGAACTCTTGAGAAACTCCGTTGACTTTGATGGTGTTGCAATATTTTTCAAATTCTTTAAGATGGTTCAACGGGCTCTCATTCTTAGCCCCACTATATTGCCTCCTCTCAATTAAGGTGATCATGGCCGGCCGAATCTCGAAATCATTTGTCGGTGTTGTAGGCGGAGCTATGCCGCTCTCAAACCTATAAGCACCGGGTATTCCAAGCTCCTTCAAGGCCACTCTCGGATTTTCTCCCATGCCTTTCTCTTCTTCAATCTCTTCTTCACTTGAAGAACTATACCCCAAGGAGAATCGATTAGCTATTCTTCTTCTTGAGAGAGTCCTCTCAATTTCCGGGTCAAAAGGCACAATGGATCGATCACGAGCTCTATGCATGAAAAACTTCAAAGAAAATATTAGTAGCACGGCTACAAGTGTAGCCTAAAGAAACAAAATCTTTTTGTATATATTTTTTCAATTAAAATGAAGTAGACTCAACAACAAAAGCTAAGCACCAATAGCATTCCCCGGCAACGGCGCCATTTTGACGAGGGGGAAAATGTATGTCGTTATCTACCCTTTCCCCAAGTCAAACAAAATTTGTAAACACCTAACCAACCTTATATGAATATAGGGCAAGTTAAGGGTCGATCCCTAGGGAATGCAATGATGAAAACTAGAGTCTAAGTCAAGCTACCTCGAAGATGGAGTTGATATTATGGTTGGCATTTTGGTAAAATAAAGCAAGTCTAATCAAGTAAAACAAAGGTCTAAACACTAGGGATATGGGTTCCACATGCAAGTTCAATGATAATGCTAGTTTAGAGCTCAATCAATTAATTAAAGTATTGCAATGGACAAACAATAGTAGCAATCAAGAGAGTTCAAATGCAGTCTCCTATAGGCCAATCTAGGTGTCACTATGAAAGGCAAATCAAGAAGAATCAGAAGCAAACCCAATCAATTAGAGCAACTTTCAATTCGATTGTTCATGTCATTAAGAGTTGCAATGCAATCTAGATTAATCTTATAGGTTGATCACTCCTAGTCTAATCAATCACATGCAAAACTATGTCAACCAATTTAATTACAAGAAACCAATCAATCAAAGAGCATCAACTAGAAATTTCATTAATCAAACATGCTTCCCCCTTTCCCTAGAAACTAATCTACTCACTAATCATGGTGAAATTCAAGAACAAATAACTAGAAAGTGCTTTAATCTTCATTTCTATATCAAAATCTAAGAGAAATAAAAAATAATCAACAATATCAAATTCAAATCCGAAGAAGAACAAGTAACAAGCAAAAATCAAATAGCAAGTAAGTAAAACATGAAAGAAGGAAAAGATTCTCACTAATATTGATGAATGAAAATGAAGAAATCCAAACTTGATTGATCAAATGTTGAGTTAAAAATCCAAAACCAAGAACTTCTCTCTAACTTCTCTCTAGATTCTCTCTCTAAAACTAAGCTAATGAAAATTATCAAAAAAAGTCCCCTTCAAAAAGGAAATACAATTCTATTTATAAGCAAAGAAGAAATTGGCAGCTCCCGTGCCCTCTCTCGATAGACCCGCGCCCGCGGAAAAATGGGTACGGAACCCTCCGCGGGCTATCTGGGCAGACCCCGCGCTCGCGGCAACAGAGATCCTCGCCCGCGGCAGTGAAACCCGTGCCCGCGGCTAATTTCCTGCTCCCAAAGCCTGATCAGGGTGCCGCGGTCTCTCTGAATGGAGCGGCCTCTCCATTTTACCCGCGCCCGCGGAGAGCTCGCGGGGCAACCGCGGCAAGTTCCTGCCAAGTTTTGGCAATTTTGAGTAACATGGGCTCGCGCCCGCGGCAAGATGACCCGCGCCCTCGGCTGTCTGGATTTGCCTTGGAAACCTCTCCGAGGCCTCTCCAAGCCCTCTCTAAGCCCTCTCTAGCCAAATGCTTCTTCCTTGCTTGATCATTAAAGTCCCAAATTGAATCCTTTGCCAAAGTGATTCTCACAATACCTACACAAGTACATAAAGAAAGGAAATAAAAGGGAAAAAGAGACAAATAAAGGAAAAACACGATAAAAACACGAGAATCATAAAGAAAAGAGGAAAAAGAGAAACTAAAGGAAAATGGACCAAAAATAAGAGAAGAAAGCATGAAAAGGGGAAAGAAATAACCCTAAAAGACTACCCTATGAGTGCCATAAATGACACTCATCATGAAGCAACGTTCAATAAGGTCTTTTTCGTGGCGCCTTTTCACTTCTAGGGTTCCGTGCTACACCCTACTCTTTTTCTCTATAAATACGAACCTGATTTCCTCAATTTCGAGGCACCAAAATCATTCTCTCTTCCTTTTTTTTTACACCAAATCATTGTTTTTTTCTCTTACGCTTTTATCCTAATACTAGCCTCCCTATTATCTCTTCAATTTATACTTCTCTTAAGCACTCCAAGGAGTTCATACAACACCCGAAGTTCCATACTTAAACCAAGGCGTGAAAGGTAGAATTGATTGTGGGTTTGGACCAAATCAACTCTATTTTTATTTAATTTAATTGTTTCAATTTGATTTATTTTTATTGAAGTTACTAACAGTTTATTCATGATGTAGCAATTCAAGGAAACGCGAAAAGTGAGTTTTAATCACTTAATTACTCTTATTTTAATTCTTATTGCTAGTATCATGATTAGGGTTATTATTATAATTTGATTTGACTAACGATATTATTGTTAAATTGTTTCCAATGTTAATGTTGATTTTATATATTAAATTTTTATGATCACCGTATTGCATGTTTTGAGGGAATATGTAATGAAAATCACGCCTAATAAGATAATTTGGACAACCTTTTTAGGTTCTTTTTTATTCTTATTGTTTACTCAAGTGATCACAAATATTTTAGAATTATATGTGCAGTAATATTCAACCAATTTAGCATATTTATAGTTTGAAACAAATTGAATCTTTTTGTTGCATGCCATTAAGATCACAGGGAACACTTTTCACTATAAGAATCAAGTAGAGGCCAATACGGACGAATGTGACTCCATGACTCACTTTGTACCATCATCCCCGATCCTCCTTTCGTGGTTCCGAACCATATGGAGTTAGTAATATCATGGATTAGGAATGGGGTGTAACCTTCACTAGTCAATCGTTGTTGTCTATCGTTGTCCCTTATCGTGGTTGCCTTATAATGATCCATAAACGGCTTACAAGTTCCTTACAAACTTGTTGGAGACTCCCTACTTTGATTTATCCCTAATCGTGTCCCTAATCGTATGTCAATTCCCACTTCCTATGAGTGCCAAGCATATTCACACATGCTTAACGTCGGTGCACTTCAAACGACGCCTACAACTATGTAGTGGGATTACATAAATAAAACAAAGTGAAGGCATTCCTCTAGGATACTACCCTAGAATACATAATATGACAAGATCTAATCTCATGTTAATTCGCTCCCAGTAGCCCTCCCCTACGTCATCCCCGACATCCCATTCCCTCCCTACCATGACTCCAACCCCATTAAAAAACCCTTAAAACCCTCTCCACCACCCTCAAAACCCCAATTGCCTCCTTCCCCACCCTTAAAACCTTAGCAACTAGGGTTTTCAAGGGTGATGGGAATAGGGATGTCAATGATGGGGTGGGGCGGGGCCAATGTTGGTTTTTCCATCCCCCTTTTTTCCTAACATTCTAATCTCAATTCCCATCCCGCGGCAAACCCAAAATCCCACCCCATCCCGCCCTGCGCGCATACAATAAAACCATTATTGCTCTTCTCCCACTTGTATATCAACACTCACCTAATCCTTAACTACTCCCCGCCTTCAAAATACAACAATTTATACTACATAATATAGATGAAAAAACCATCATTGTTAATATTATAAATGTTTTTTGTATAAATTTATTACAAATTATTATCTTTACTATTTTTTTTAAGGAATTATGTTTACTACTTTATAAGGTTAGTCCCGTGCGATGCACGATTTTAATAACAAAAATTTCACTTGTAAGTGTGTAATATAAATATTTTAAGCAAAACATAATAAATCATTATCCCTCTTGTTAAATTTATTAAGCTAAAATGAAGAACATAAATATTCTAATTGACTTCATAGCTATAGTAAAATTTAAAAAATGTTAGTTTGACCTTGAAAAAGTATTTTTTTACAAAAAAGAAAAAATTGTCCGGAATAATCCCACCTTTAGGCCATCCCCTAAAAATAATCCCACCTTTGGATTATTTTTAAATAATCCGACCTTTATACCCAATCTACTTAAAATGGTCCCGGGTGACCAGTATCCAAACCTGGGCACCGTGCCGGGCCGGGCCGCCGCGGGCCGTGCCTGGCGGGCCACGGGCTGGTTCGTGCCGTGCCCGTCGTGCCGGCGGGCCCAGGATTTCGTGCCGTAACGTGCCGGCCATTTTCACAGGCCAGCCCACGGCACGGCACAACCCTCGTGTCGTGCCGGCCACGTGCCGGCCTGGTGCAGTTTTCAAATAATTTTTTTTTTTTTTTTTGTTTTTTTTTTATTTTTTATATGACAACATTATAAATTAATAAGTTTATAATGTATATAAGTTATAAAATTATAATTATAAGTTTTATAAGGTTATAACTTCTAAGTTTATAACTTATAAGTTATAAGTTATTAAGTTATGAATTTTATAATTATAAGTTGAATATTAATGTTTTATAATTTGTATATTCAATATTTATATTTATATATTTACTTTATACTATTACTTTAAAATTTAATGTTTATGATTTATTAGTAATTGGTATAATTTTATTTTTTTTAATATGAATTTACAAATTGTAACAAAACGGGGAAAAAAGGCAAATTGGACTTTGGATGTGAATAATGCGTACTTTATATTATTATTACTTGAGTTGAGAAAATTGTACAATGATAACAATGATAAAAATCATACAATGATGGTATTAAACAAAAATTGGAAAATGATAAAATTGATATTTTTAAAATCGTACAATATACAATAATTGTCTATTCTTCTTCTCCTTCTTCTTGCTCGTCTTCGTCTTCGTCTTCGTCTTCGCCTTCGCCTTCAAGGTCATCGGCTAGTTGCATAGATTGGGAACTAGCCGAACCCGAACCGGAAGCGGAGGTTCCTTCTTCGTTGTCGTTGTGGTCGTAAGAACGGTCTTGTGAGCGATTTTCCGCATCCAACCAATCTTTGAAACACACGCACATTTCTAGCGTTTCGAGTTTTAGACTTGTTCTTCTATCGTCTAAAACCCTTCCGGATGCGCTGAAAGCTCGTTCGGAGGCGACGGAGGAAACTTGGATAGCAAGAATGTCTCGTGCCATTGCCGCCAAAGTTGGATGCTTCGAGCTTTGTTGTTTCCACCATGCAAGGAGGTCGAGGCTGTTTATCTCATCGTCGTCCATGCCTTTGGTGAAGTCGTAACTCAGGTACATCTGCAACTCCGAGACGTCGCTTTGCGTTCTCCTGATTGATGAATCACCTGAAAACCTTGAAATCAAGTTAGTAGCTTGTGAAAATAAATGTTTGGCCTTCTTACTTACGTTTTTGGATGGTTGGGAAGGCCCTGAGCGAGAAACGGTGCCATATTTGGCTTCATAGACTCTATATAAAGAAAAAAAACTGATCCTTCACATTAGTCTTATAGTTTTCTACATCATCGTCAAGAAACATGCATTGAAAGTAAATGTCAACTAACATAAATGTGTTTTCATACTTTTGCCTAGGATCTAATATGGAAGCAAAAATATAAATCAAAGGAATCTCACTATAATATTTACGCCACTTTTTTCCATTGCTGGAAGATACTGATCATAATCACTTTGATGGCGATGATCAGCGAAAAGTTGGGCGAGTAAGCATGCATTAGAAAGAAAGTTTTGAGCACAAGGATTGTAAACAGTAGAAAACAATACGTCATGTTATATAATAACTGTAAAAATTGCATATATCTTTCACAGTTATTCCAATCATCATCATACAAAGCATTTTGTGGAAATTTTTGGTTGTAAAATAATGTTAACGGGCCCTTGTACTCAATTGCCTTTGTTAACATGTCATAGGTGGAATTCCACCTAGTTGGGCAATCGGTTCTAATTTTTATTACCCTTATCTTTTGTTGTTTTAGAAAACTCTTCCATTCTTGGTATCTCATGTTAGAGCTATTAATAGACATAATAGCATCTCTGATTTTGCTGTAGTATGGGCCAATTGCCCGAACTCCATCCTGTACACATAAGTTAAGTACATGGCAAACACATCTAGTATGAAGAGCTTCACCGTCTAATAGTACATCGGTTAAGTTTTGTTTGATAAGATTAGATGTGTATGTCATAGAAGTTGCATTATCAAAAGTGATAGACATCATTTTATCTCGAAGGTTGTATTCGTCTATTGCTTGCATTAAATGGTGAGCAATGTTAATGCCGATGTGTGGGTATTCCAGCATTTTGAAATGTATTATTCTTTTTTGTAACATCCATTGATCATCTACCCAATGGCAAGTCACACATAAATAGTAATATTTATAACCACTATCCCAAGAATCGGCTGTTAAAGATACTCTACAGTTAAGGTTACTCAATTCGGCTTGTAACCGGACTTTGTACTCTAGGAAATTTTTCATTGCGGCGGAACGAACGGTTTTCCTAGAGATTCTTTTATGTTGGGGTTGTAGTGCTTTGTTATTGTAGGTGTTGAATGCGTCACTTTCCGAGAAAAGAAAAGGTTGTTCGGCGTGTACTATCATTTTTCCTAGTTCATCCCTATCCCTCTCATAGTTGTATGTAAAGCCGTATGGATGGAATTGGGAAATTTTGGGCTGGGTTGGATCACTAGCTGGTTTTGCACAAGCTTTCATGTGTCTAGATAAGTGTCCCGTCCCGTTTTTGGTAACTGCCGTGAATATACTATTACATGTTTTACATTTTGCCCATTGTTCACCATCTTTACTTAGGACAAAATAACGCCATACCTCACTCCTTCGGTTTTTCAAAAGTAGCATCTCAGTTTCGGTTAACCATTCATGATGTGTGTGATGGTTAGTAGTGGGACTAGTGGGAGTGGCAGTAGAAGGGGTAGAACCGGAGGGAATTCGGGTACTTTCTTAGCTACCTTGGCTAGAACAATAGTTTTGTTGATCACCGATATAATTAGGTGGAAATTGGTATGGTGGTAGTGGAAATTGGTTTAGTGGTGGTGCTGGAAATCCTGACGTATTATATGGCTCATAGCCCGGGGGGAAGTAAATGGGGTCATTGGTTTGACTCGTAATTTGGGGGCTCGTTGTATTTGGTGGTTCCCTAGAACTACTACTACGGATAAGTCGGCCTTTCCCCCTAGACCTAGATGATGGGTTGTTCGATGCCATAATTAACAATTAATTTTTTAATAAAAAGTGGTTAACTATAATAATAATAATTAATAACAACAATTTTAACAATAAAAATATCAATAATATTAATTAATAACAACAACTATAACAATAACAATAACAACAAAAATAAATAATAACAACAATTGTAACAATAATAATAATATTAATTAATAACAACAACTATAACAATAACAATAACAACAAAAATAAATAATAACAACAATTGTAACAATAATAATAATTAATAACAACAATTATAACAACAACAATAACAATTAACAACAATAATAATTAAACAAGATTATTCTAATAATAACAATAAAACAATAATAAATTTAAGATTAGTTTAGATCTTACAACCGTGCTTCAACGCTCCACTAATTACGATTACGAACTTTTTAATTTTTTCCGATATTAGGAAAATAATTAGAGAATTTAAGAGAATAATTAGAGAATTTAAGAAAATAAGGATTATTAGAGATTTAGAGAATATAAGAGATAAGAAGAAGAGATTGTGATTTTGTGATTTGGGAATGAAATGGAGGTGAGTATTTATAGAATTTTTGGGGAGCAAATTGGCAAAAAACTAGCCGTTTTTTAGCCGTTTTTTTGGCTTATTAAGGAGCTAGAATAAACGGTAACATTACCATTGGCCCGCGGGCCGTGCCTGCGGGCCGGCACGACGGGCCAGCACGGCGAGCCATGCCCGTGCTCGTGCCGGGCCGTGCCTGGGAATTCTCAACCCTGTCCGTGGCACGGCCCGTGGCACGGGAGTTGAACTTCGTGCCGTGCCGTGCCGTGCTTGAATTCGGGCCGTGCCGGGCTGCGCCGAACGGCGGGCCGTGCCGGGCGGCACGCCGGCCAACCCGGCCCGTGCCCAGGTTTACCAGTATCCGGTTGAAGAGGTAATTTTTTTATAAATTAAGTTTAATTTACACGTGTCACTACTTGATTTGTCAAAAATTAACAAAAACAATTAAAAAAAGTAAAATAAAATAAAATAAAAACCATCATCGCCTTAGTTACAACACCACCATCCCCACCACTAGCCAAACCAAGAGCCCAGAACCACCGCCACTGATGCGCTGACCCGAAACCACCGCCACTAACACACCAACTCAAAACCACCGCCACTGGCACGCTTACCGGAATCCCATCCTACCCCAGCCAACCCAACCCCAAAACCCCTTTCGAAAAATCGAAAACCCACCAAAACCCACTGCAAATCGAAAAATCAAAAACCATGATTCGAGGTCGGAGGAGGGCAGTTGGGATCGGGATTGGAGTTATGGAGGTCGGAGCAATTGGAAAAGGGACGGGGGACAGGGAGGGGGCTAGGATCGGGTCGGGAAAGGAATTTTCAAGGGTTTAGGGTTGCTGGTGTTTTCGTTTTCATGGGGGATGGAGGGGATTTGTGGTTCAGGGATGGGGGGAGAGGGAGTGGGGTCAGTCGCGTGCCGGACTAGCGGAGGGGTAGGGGAGCCGCATGCCGGGGACGACAGAGGCTTGAGTGGTGTGTGGTTTCGTGAGGGATGGAGGGGTTTGATAGTGGTTTCGTGAAGGAGGGCAGATTGGAGGTGGTTTAGGGGAGGCGGTTTGAGGGTGGTTCAGGGGGGGGTGGCATAGGCGGTTTGATAGTGTTATTTTTATTTTTTTTATTTTTTTTGGATTATTTGGGTGCCAACACGTGTCAAGTAACTTTCTATAACAAGTTAACTGACCAGTTGGGACCATTAAAAATGATCTGGGGTTAACGGTAGGATTATTAAAAAATAATCCAAAGGTGGGATTATTTTTAGTGGACGGGCAAAAGGTCGGATTATTGCGGGCAATTTTTCCTAAAAAAATGACAATAAATAATTTTGCAGGAAAAATTTTGTATAAGAAGCTGCCACATGGATAATTATGATGTCAGCGGTAATTACTTTATTATTAGTTATAATTTTTTTTAAAATTAGTATTTTTTTTTAAAAAAAAAACTTATAGATGTAGGTACGGGGTGGATATGAGCATGGGTACAAAGTGGGGCGGGTGGGGTAGGATAGAGCGGGGATGGGGTGGGTACAACCCAAAATCCACCCCGCCCCGTCACCCATGGCGAGTATGATTTTTGTCCTCATTTGCGGCCCACCACACGCCAAACTAGGACCCATCCTCGTCCCATTAAGCATGTCTCCCTCTATCATGTATCATTCCTAAGATGGAAGGATGATAAAGGGTTTTGAGGATGGTGGTTAATTACAAGGGACAAGGAGGGGTGACGACAGGGGTAGGGGAGGGGCGGTGGGCTAACGGGGGCTAAGTTGGGCGCCAGCATTGGATGGTGTAGAGGGGGCTGCCTAATGGCGGAGAGGTGGGGATTCCAGAGGGTTGGGTGTCGTAGGAGGGTGGCCGTGGATGGGCTGGTTTTATTTTTTTATAAAAAAAATTGCTAAATGAAATTTCGCGTTGTAAAGATTGAAATTTTTACCACAAAATTCATACTTCTGTAAAATTTTAGCTAATACAGTCACTTCTTGATCATTTGCTCGAGTAATGATGATGCTATAGTTTGCAAAAAAAAAAATTGAGTAATCGTTGGAGCTCCTCTAGCAATAGAATCACCGTGGAATAGAAAATAAGTGAGTAAGCGATGGTACGTGAGATTGGATGAGAAAATAGAGAAGCACAATAAAATGCTTTGTTTACGTGTCAAGATATATCTCCATTTATGTGGTATAATTTTCAAATAAAAAAAAAAGATACCTTACAAGTGAAGGTTAAAGTTGAAACACATTGGTCAACTCTCAAATTAAAGTACCTTCTCACACCCTTAATCGCATAAAAGATCCTAATTTACCACCTTTTTGTTAAAAGATCTTTTATTACAAAATGGACTATATTAAAGATTCGTTTCAGATAGATTACCTAAGGTTAAGTTTGGATATACACAATTCATTTCAAATGAAGGATTTCGATTTCAGAATCTGAATTCTTTTAATTCAATTCCAAAACATTTGTTTGGGAAATAGTAGAATTTCAATTTCTGTATTTCAAAATATCGTCAATTTTTTCAAATAAATTGCTATTTAATTTTAATAATAGCGTTCTATTTTTATTGAAAATACAGTTTGATTGTTTTATGTGAATATAATACATAATCTAAGCTTTTACTTAAGATTATAAACCCTAATTTTTTTCCCCAATTTGATTATTAAGATGAAATCATGAATTTACCTTCCCAAATTAATTAAAAAAGTAGCTTAATTTTGATGCAACTAAAGCTTCATAAAATCTATATCTTGCTTCAATCGAGCAAAATAATTTTGCAAAAAACAAGATTTGTATAAAAAAAAGTTCAAATAATGATGTGTTTTGGGGGGTCGACGACGGCGGCTGATGGGTAGTCAGAAATAAAAAGAGGAGAGAGAAATGGATGAGGAGGTAGTCGAATAGTGAGAAGTGTGGAAGGTTAGATTAGAATTTGAAATGACATGGTTTGAGGTGTCATTTTAAAACTCTTATTTTGGTCTTATTTTTAGATGGGTTGGAATTTGGCCCAGATTAAGAATTAAAATTCTTGGTTTGTCAAACACGTTATTTGGACCAAAACCAGATTTTCAAATGAAATATGTGTTCCCAAACAAGCCATAAAAATAATTGAACAAGGTTTGCTTTCACTAAGACTGCATAAACCATACCTAAGAGTAATAAGGGTTTACGGCATGCTTACCTTCAACAAATATCCAACTAAGCTTAAAAAAATCAATGACAACATGTTAGTAGTCTAATAACTAGCCCTTTTCTTATCGAGAATAATTCAGTAAGCATTGTGAAATAAATAATATGCATCATTTGTTGTTTCATGTTTATCATTACACAACTATAACCATTACACAACAAGTTCTCTAGTGAGAGAAAGACCTGTAGTGAGAGAAATTCTTAAATTTCCTTTAGTATTCTAGGTGTTCTAGTCACTTTTAGTAAAGTCCCTTTCGTTGTCTTTTTAATTCGACTTCTACTTCGCTTAAATTCTAAAATATTCCATGTTTCTCTCTAATCATGTCTCAGTATATTATTTCAGTTACTTTTGTTTACCCACAATTATCGGCACGGATATTTCTTCTCCACCACCGTTGAATAATGATTCTCATATAGATTGGGATAACTGTGTTATCGGCTGCTTTTGGGATTGTAGCATAGTTTATTTTTAATTTTAGCCTAAACCTTTTTTATTTTATTTATTATTTTGACCTAAATCTTTTTATTTTTTTTATTTGATTATTTTGGACCAATTAATAAATAATAAATCAGAAATGGCCCGAAATTTTAATCGGCACTTAAAAAGGCTGAATGGAATTAGGGCAAAAATGCATTTAGACGGAAAAATGGACGCACAGTTTCCCGCGTCACGGTAAAAAGCACCGCGTCACGGGGTCCAATGCCGCGCCACGGTGTGCATTCCCGTGACACTGTGCCAGTGCTTTGACACGGGGCAACTCCGTGTCCTTTCTGCGTAAACCCTTCACGCGTTTTACCTTCCGTAACCTAATTATTTCCCGCGTCACTGAGTTTTCCCCCGTGTCACGGGATTTTTCCCCGTCTGACAGTGCCTTGCACCGTGTCACGGTGTTCTCTGCCGGGGCTTTATCTTTTTAGGGTTCGGTGTGTTCCTCTACTCATTTTTCCTATAAATACCCCACCTTTTCTGATGTACGGGGCATTAATTAACTCTCTTTTTCTCTCTTCTATGTTCTAGCCTAAACACTAGCATACCCTTCTCCTTTCAAAATTCTTTCTTCAAGCACTCCAAGAAGTTCGTACTTTACTCGAGGTTCTGTCCTTAAACCAAGGCGTGAAAGGTAGAACTGTTTGAGGGTTTGGCCCCAAATCAACTCTATTTAATCTAATTTAATTTAATTATTGTTTTATTTTTCCTTGAAGTTACTAACTCGTTTATTATTTTATAGTTGCAAGCAAACAGAATCAAAGTAAGAATTATATTCCTTTATTTCTATTATTTTTCTAATGATTTTATATTGTTGGATTTATTATTAAATTGCTTCCAATATTAATGTTTATTTTATTATATATATGATCACCATATTGCATGTTTAAAGGGAATATGTAATTGAAAATCACGCCTAATACTGGTTTAGGTTCCTTTTTAATCTTGTTATTAATTCAAGTGATCACTAAAATTTTAGAATTATATGTTGCATTAATATTCAACCAATTTAGCCTTTGAGATCGAATTGAATATTTTTTTGTATGCCTTTGAGATCGCATGAATACTTTTCACTATAAGAATCGAGTAGAGGCTAATACGTGCGAATGTGACTCCATGACACACTTCGTACCATCATCCCCGATCCTTCTTTCGTGGTTCCAAACCATATGGAGTTAGTAACCTCATAGATTATGAATAAGGTGTAACCTTCACGGGTCAATCGTTGTTGCCTATCGTTGTCCGTTATTTGGGGTTGCCTTATATGATCTGTGAACGATTTACAAGTTCCTTAAAAACTTGTTGGCGGCTCCCTACTTTTCTTTGTCCCTGATCGTTGTCCCTAATTGTATATGTCAATTCCCACTTCCTATTAGTGCCAAGCATATTCACTACATGCTTTAACGTAGGCGCACTTTGAACGACGCCTACAATTTGGCGACTCCATTGGGGAGGGTTCTTAGTTATTTATCGATTTAAGTGATCGATATTTAATGAAGATGAGTGGATGAGACTTGAAAGATTCTTGAAAAATATTCCTGTGATTAATTTGGCATTTTTGCATAAGCATAGACGTTTTAACGTCGCATTTAGGTCTGTCCCGTAGGAAAAATTGAATAACTTGTTTCCGAACGAAGGAAAATAGGACACCAGTCAGATTTTCTGACTGCCGCGCCACGACAGATGCTGCCGTGTCACGACAATCTTTAAATCAGTCTAGTGGCTTATTTTCTCTTATCAAAGTCAACTTCCTTTGGTTATTCTGAAAACCTGTGTGTGTTCTACATACGTCTTAGCCCCGAGGGATTTAAGCTCTATCAACCCAAAAACGCTCATGGCAATAAAGGTTCGTCACCCTCTAGGGAGGCTGCCTTGCTAACCAAGGAATCGAGTTCGATTTCATCACGAACTCGCGGAGCCGCCCGTTGGCATACACCCTCTAGGGAGGCTGCCTTGCTAACGCGTCCAAACTCTTAACCATGGTACCCTTTTGACACCCAAAGCTTGACCAATAGTTGGACATAGATCTGGACCTTAGGTTGTGAACTCTTTTTACATCATCGTGACTAAATGCTACGTGGTTTATTTGGTGCTAACCCACATGTGTTTGCTCATTTTGTTTAACCTAAGACCGAGGGTTTTTATTTCCACATAATAATTAGTACGGACTGAAAATTGATTAAAACCTAGAAATTACGCAACATTTAGGCCTGGAATTATGCACCGTGTCACGGAAGGTCTGCCGCGCCACGGTGTGCAATGTCGTGATATAGTTTATTGTCCCGTCTGACGGTGCATTGTACCGTGTCACGACATACAGCACCGTGACACGGTGCCCAGGTGGTTTGTCCAGTCAGTTTTTTTATTGTCTTTGTGCGTGCTTATGTGGTTCGTATATTTGGTTTGATATCATGTCTAGCTATACGGTCATAACACATGTCCATAACCTCATGTAATCACTCACATGTCGTGTCGAGTTCACCCACTTTTCCGTTAGTCGCGTACCATTTCATGACCCTACTTTAGGGTGGTCTTGTGTCTTTATTTTAGTTTTGTTTTTTTTCGGAGTAAGTCGGATGGTATCCTCCCATACATGTTTTCTAGAAAATAAAGAAAATTTAAAAAAATACAAAAATTTGCCTTTTCTTTTTCCGGATGGGTTAAGAATAAGTCTAGTCATTAAAGTTGTGTTTGTTTCGATGTCACAACACTTGGTCAAGAAGAAGGGGTAGATTGTTACGGTTTGAGTCAATACCTCAATAACCTCTTATACCAAAGAAGAGTACAAGGAAACCACCTCAATCATCTCCACAAAGTCCGTCTTTAGTCTACTTTCAACCAATGGCTACTAAGGAGGATATTGAGAACATTAACAGGACCATTGATATGTTGTCTAACATGATGCAACCGCTCACCACCAGGGCCAACACGGTAGAGCAAGACAATCAAAACAATGTCACTGTCGCTGCAACGGACAAGATCATAGAACAGATGAGCAAGATCTCTGAAGAGTTCACCTATGTGGAGCAACCTGTCACCTCTTCGTCCATAAGGGACAAATCTTGAAAAGTTTTCCACTGCTGACATTCCCAATTTCAAGCTTACCAATAATCTGTTGTTCCACTTGAAGGCTTTTTCTACGACCATGTCTCTTAAGGGATTAGATGTGACACTCTTCCCTACTGTGTTCCCTCTTTCCTTAAAGTATGCCTGTCAACAATGGTTTTACTCTCTGGAATCCAAACATGTTGCTACTTGGGAGGATGTTACTGAAAGCTTTATGAACCGTTACAAATGTAACATCCAAGGCAAGACTTCTGAACGTAAATTCTCCATTCACAAATAGAAGGAGAATGAAGGCTTCGCTACTTATTTAAGCAGGTGGAGAGAAACAACTACACTCTTGGTGATCCTCCTAAAGAGAAAGAGATGGTTCGCCTTTTTATTGCAAATCTGACTCATAAGTACAAGCACACTTGAAGTTTTTGCTTGTGAATACCTTCGAAGTTGTGTACGATATTGGGATCAATATCGAAGATGAACTGATGAAGACTGCTGGTAGCAACAATAATAACAACAACACTTGGAAAAACAAGAAGAACGACACTCCTTCTTCTTCGTCTTCCAAGCCTTATAATGTTACCAATAATGTCAATGTAAATGATGTGCTAGCTCTTAATGCTCCCCCTCAGAGATTCCAAAGGCAAAGGAGGGTTTACACGCCTTTGGGAATGACCTACGATGCTGCTTTTGATCGCTTGCATTGTCAAGGATTGATTATGCTAATTAGACCTTTTCCAGAACCTCGACCAGAGAGCAGAACTTCTAGCTATGACCCTAATTCTCATTGCAAGTTTAATCAAGGAAAAGGTCATACTACTGAGAAGTGTTGGAGGTTGAAGGATGCAATCCAAGACCTGATTGATGCTAATCAACTTCCTGTACCTCCAGGGGACAAAAGCCAAATATTCAAACATGTCCCTTTTTTGATGCTTTGGCTATCATGGGAGATAAAGTCTCCTTTGATCAGTCAATACTCATTAAACTTGTGAATGAACCTCTACCAGAAGTTGTATTTGTTTCAAACTATGAAGAAGTGAATGGAATTTGGGATAGTGACAATGAAGACGTCTATCTCAAAGATATAGCTTGTTCATCTCTTGGCACTAGTGAAGATGTTTGGGGAGACCTTGAGGTTAAGGTTCTCACCAGAAATGGACGGTTGCAATAGCCTAGTCCACCTCAACCTCCACCGCAATCACAGCCAATAGTTAATCCCATCGACCCTATGAATAACGATGTGATCAAGCAATTACAAAAGACTAAGGTTGAAATGAATGTATAGAAGATTTTGGTCACCACCCACGAGCATTGAAAGGCTGTGATGAATGTTCTGGTGAAAATATGAGTTGATAATGATATGACTCCTCAAGGACTGGTCAGCTTTCTCACTACTAAATTGCCAAGTACAAATAATCTGATTTATTTCCTTCTCTAACAAGGATCTTCCCCCGGAAGGGGACCAACATAACAAGGCCTTACACCTCACTGTGGTGTGTAGGCAAATGAATGTTCCTATGAGCGTGGTTGATAATGTCTTTGCAATCAATGTATGCCCACTCCGCACTGCAAAGAATTTGGGCATAAAAGATGAAGAATTGATCCCCTCTACTCAAGGGATCCGTGCTTACGATAATACTCGTCGTCCAGCCATGGGTACTATCATGCTAAATATAACTACTAGAGCCATTGAACATCACACTAAGTTTCAGGTGGTGGACATTAAGGCTTCTTTCAATCTTCTGTTAGGTCGTCCTTAGCATCATGAGCTAAAGGCGATCATATCGTCGTTGCACCAAAAGGTGAAAGCTATAGTTGGAGAGGTCCCAATTACCATTGATGCCTCCCCCATGCGCATTCAAGTTATTGATACTCCCATCGTACATGTCGAACATGACGAGGAAGATGAAGATCTCTAGGGGGTTTTCATTGAATGATGTTCTCATGATCGAAGAAGAGGAGAAGTGTCACCTAGACTTTGATCCTTATTCAAACACCAATGTCAATGCCATTATGAAGAAGCAAGGGCATTTCCCTGGAATGACCCTTGGACTCAAAAACAAAATGGCTGAACGTTGGGGCCATCCTGGTGCACCTAAGAAGGATATCTTTGGCTTGGGATTCAAGCCAACAAAAGGAGATATGAAACAAGCTCTCCTGAAAATGAAGGCTTGCAATAATGCTCGAACCATGAAGAAGGAAATGGCCATGGACCCGTATCCCTTCACTCTCAATGGCCAGTACATCAAAGAAGGGGAAAACTTCCCACGCTATGAATTCTTTGAGCCTTTCTTCCACGATGGGAAGCGTGAGCCAGCTTTTGAGATGTTCCTTGATTGTGACTTCGTCGATGAAGGCGATGAGATCTTCATAACCGAGCAACTAGCAAGTCCAAGCTTAGAGGATATGAAAAAAATCTTCTTTTTGGACTAGAAAAGAATGAATCCAGGCCTGTCTGCAATGACGATTCTGAGCTCATTCAATCTGTCATATCAAGCAAAGATTTTGACCCCTCTGAGTTAATCGTCCTGGCTAATGATATTTCAAAGGGATGGCGCAAGACGGTGAAGATCACTACGCCAAGTGGAGAAAAGTTGGAAGTGACCGTTGGCGAAGGTCCTATGTTTGATGAATCTGAATCGTCTGGGTATGAGTCCGAGTCTGAGTCTGTAGACAAGTCTTTAGGATCTAAGGCTGACTCCCTTTCTGCCATAGAGTCTAATGTAGTTCCCCTTAATGTTGTGTCTCTTATTGAGTCTTCTCTTTCTATCCCAAATAATGCCGGGGAGGTCGCAGCTAACCTTGCCCTCCTTGATGTAATGACCAATGAATTCAATGAAATAAGTACCTTTGCTTACGATGCGTGTCATTCCCCTAACCCTGACCAATATTGCCTTGCTAATGATAAAAATGACAAAGAAATAATAAAAGCAATGGAAGAACACGAAAATAAAACAACAATTATCAAAGATACAAACACAGTTAATATTTCCAATGATACGACTATCAAAGAAGTAAAATTTGGATTAACACTAAGTCAAGACAAACGCAAAGAGCTAATTAACTTGCTTAGTTAATTTGTTGATGTATTTGCTTGGTCATACCAAGATATGCCAGGAATTGACATGGATATAGCTCAACATACCATACCACTCATTCCGGTATGAAGCCTGTCAAACAAAAGTTGCGCCATATGAAACCAGATGTGGCTCTCAAAATCAAGGAAGAAATCAGAAAGCAATTGGCTCCTGGTTTCATCAAATTATCCAAGTATCTAGAATTGATAGCTAATGTGGTTCCAGTTCCGAAGAAGGATGGAAGGGTCAGAATGTGTGTTGATTACAGGGATCTTAATCAGGCAAGCCCGAAAGATGGGATCCCTCTACCTCACATTGATATTCTGGTCGATAAGATAGCAAACTATGCACTCCTATCATTCATGGACGGCTACGCGGGATATAATCGAGTATTAATGGTCGAAGAAGACATGGAGAAAACCACATTCATCACATAATGGGGTACATATTGCTATACGATAATGCCATTCGGGTTGAAAAACGCGGGTGCCACCTACCAAAGAGCAGCCACATTATTGTTACATGATATGCATAAAGAGGTGGAGGTCTATGTTGATGATATGATCGTCAAGTCAAAGGATCGCCCAGGCCACATCATTGCACTTCGCAAGTTCTTTGAAAGACTCCACAAGTACAACATGAGATTAAATCCAGCAAATTGTGCATTCGGAGTTACGTCATGCAAACTACTTGGATACGTGATCAGTTCTCGAGGGAAATAGATCCCACAAAAGTCAAAGCATTCAAGGTCATGCCACCACCCAAGACTGGGAAAGAAATTCGAGGCTTCATTGAAGGCTGCAATATATAAGTAGGTTCATATCAAAACTCACGGCGATATGTGAACCTATATTCAAGAAGCTTCAAGGATATGAGATGCGATACACACTACTTGAAAAGTTGTGTCTCGCACTCGTGTGGGCCGCGCAGAAATTAAGACATTACATGTTCACTGATACAGTGCATGTCGTGTCCAAGATGGATCCTCTCAAGTACTTGTTCGAAAAAGAAACACTCAATGACAGATTATCAAAGTGGATAGTCAACCTTGATCATTTTGACTTGAAGTTTGTACCACAAAAATCCATCAAAGGTTTTGCGGTTTATGACTTCTTAGCAGATTTTTCACTAGAAGAAGTTTAGAAAGAAGAAGATGAGTATGATTTCCCTGACGAAGATCTACTCATGACTGAAGATGATAGCTGGACGCTCTATTTCGACGGAGCTTCGAACCAAAAGGATTGTGGTGTACGAGTCTTGCTCGTATCACCCAATGAAGAGCATATCCCAATTTTCATGAAGCTCGATTTTGATGTCACTAACAATGCCGTAGAGTACGAGGCATGCATCTTGGGATTAGAAACAGCTCTGGCCTTGGGAATTAAGAAGCTTAGAATCTACGGTGATTTGTCACTAATCATTAACCAGATCCCTAAGAGATGGAAAGTGAGAAGTGAAAGTCTCGCTACGTATCATGCTCATGTGGAAACTCTCACGGAGCAACTAGATGAAGTGGAATATACGTACTTGCCTAGAGAAGAAAATCAGTCTGTCGATGCACTGGCTAAGTTAGCATCAATGGTGTGAATTCCAATTGACACAATCAGAATGCCATTGACAATAGAAAGAAGATATGAGTCGGCTTACGTTCATGCACTTGATGACGAACAAGAATCACAAGAAGAAGATGAAGAGCCATGGTATACGGATATCCTTAACTACGTGACCAAGGGAGAATACCCTCCTAACAATGATAAAAAGACACGTCGTGCTTTGAGGCTCCTAACCTCACAGTTTTTGCTCATTAGGGGAGAACTCCACAAGAGGATTGCACTAGGGAGAAATCTCTTCTGCATAGAAAAGAAAGAAGCGCACAAAACCATGGAAAACCTTCATGCCAGAATATGTGGAACACATATGAATGCGAAGATGTTAGTCTAAAAAATTCAACGAAAAGGTTATTATTTGACTACCATGGAGAGAAACTGTTATGAATACGTCAAGAAATGTATGAAGTGTCAAGTCTACGCAAATTTGCAGCACGGTCCACCTTCTCTTCTCTACACATACACATCCCCATGGCCTTTCTCTACTTGGGGGTATCGACATCATTGGAAAGATAACGCCACCAGGACAAGGGGGACATGAGTTCATCCTTGTAGTGATCGATTACTTCACTAAATGGGTCGAAGCTGCCTCATATGCTAAGTTAACGGCAAAACATGTAGCTCAATTCATTGAGAAAAATATTATATGCCGCTATGGGGTACCTCATGAGATGATCAGTGATAATGGAACGCATTTCCAAGTCGAGTGCTCAGAATTATTAAAGAAATATCATATCAAGCATCACATATCATCACCCTACAGGCCACATACAAATGGTGCGGTTGAATCAGCCAACTAAAATGTAAAAACTATCATCGAAAAGATGACGGAAAATTACAAAGATTGGCCAAGTAAGCTACATTTTGCCCTTTGGGGTTATCAAACCTCTGTTCGTACATCAACGGGGGCTACCCCTTTCTCTTTGGTCTATGGAGTTGAAGTTGTACAACCAATAGAGCTCAAAATCCCTTCTCTCTGAATCGCGTTGGAAAGCCAATTAGATGAAGTTCACTGGGTTAGAGCAAGATATGATAAACTAGTCTTACTTGACGAAAAACGCTTGGAAGCTTTGCATCATGTCCAAAGCTACCAATAGCGTATGGCACGAAATTTCAATAAAAGAGTCAAGGCTAGGAACATCAAGGAAGGTGACTTGGTGCTTAAGGCACTTCGCAAAAATGTGTTAGGTCCAAGGGGAAATTTTAGACCAAACTGGTCAGGTCCATACATTGTTAAATCCATTTTGTCTGGTGGAGCGATACAATTGGTGGACATGGATGACAACGGTTTCCACAATTCAACCAATTTGGATCAACTCAAGAAATTGTATGCCTATTTGCATGGGTTCATGACCCGATAGAGCTACGTTTGGCCTGATTCCTTTTTAAGGATACGTAGGCAAACCCTCAAGGAGGCCCGACCACTTTAAAAAATAAAATCCTTCCTCCGTCGATCAAGTATAATACACAAGACAACGAAATGGAGTTAAAATCAAGAAAATCATACAATAATAGCTATTGCGCCAGTTCAGCATTCACCGCGCCACGGCAGCCGCCACCGCCGCACGGCGTAATACCCCGTGGCACGGCAAAAAAAAAGGTGTCGTGCCACGTCAGTATCCACCGCGTCACGGGAATGTTTACCGTGTCATGGCAATTTGCACCATGGCACGATAGATTTTGCATTATAAAAATACAGAAAACAATCCCCGCTTCACGGGATTTTCCAGCATGACGCGACAGATTTGTTTAGTGGTGCGGCAAATTCTGGACTTTGCAAATTCTATTATTTTATTGTTTTACGAATACTTGTTCGACGATTATTATTATTATTCCATTGCGTCCAACTTCTTGACTCGGAAAAAAAAAAGTTATTGCAATTTTTATTTAAGGCGAAAATATATATGCTATTATTATTGAAATAAATGTGACTACAATTATTGGCATCATGCGCCTTATTTAAAAATTAGAAATTTAAATCATATAAGAAAAGAAATAATGACCTAATCCTTTTTCACTTTAGGAACCTCCTTCTCTTTTTCAACTAGGTCGGCCTTCACCATTAATGTGTCTTTTGTAGCCCGAACAATCACACCTCTAGTTGAACTTTCACCCCTTTCACCTTTCTTAGAATTATTGCTTCTCTCTATAAACCATCTTTTCCTTACCCTTTCCTTTCACATAATTCTTCTTTTGAGGCATTATAGGATTCTTAAACTCAATCCCTTGTGTTCTCGGACCTAGACGATCTTTAGGAGGCGCCTTCTTACTTCCAAGACGTCCCTTCACATCAAAGTTGCGTGATCCGACTCGATCCCTTCTACTTCTAAGATTCAACCATGCCTTGTATGCACTAGACAAGGGAGAAGGAGCTTGGTTACTCGCAGAAACGGTCCACAAAGGTCTTCCAATCCAATAAGTCTGATACTTATGAACGTTACTTTCATGCAACGATACTTCACGAGTTATAGCGTGGAAATACTTGTTTAAGTCCATATTGCCGCATTAATCAAAAAGGAAAATATAATTCAACTTTGAAATACTAGGAACGCGACAATACGGAGTATTATTCGTGCCAACCATCCTAGTAAGTCTCCACCAAGGCACCACCCACCGAATGGATCATTTTCTCTTTGCAAAGAAGACATTCCAATCATCATATGACATGTTTGCAGAGATTTTCTTCTTCCTATCCTAGTAAGTCTCCACCAAGGCACCACCCACCGAATGGATCATTTTCTCTTTGCAAAGAAGACATTCCAATCATCATATGACATGTTTGCAGAGATTTTCTTCTTCCTACGGACCAGATCATTGGGACCATATATTTTAATATCGTCGGGGGCTTCAAAGAGTTCTAAACGCTCCATCAATCAAATCTACAAAAAAAATCAATCGAAAAAAAAATGCAGAAAACCACCGTGACACGTCAGAATGCACCGTGTCACGGCAGCCTCATTCCGTGACACGGTGTCTGCTAAGTGTCATGGGGACACCGTGTCACGGGGGCTAATTGGACCGCGATTTTACCTGCAACAGTACTAGAGAGTCCTTCCTGATGGCTTTCCGGTCACATTTTGCTTCGCCATGGGCCAGCAAAGTTTCTCCAAGGCAAGTAGGCATAGGAGATCTCTTAGATTCAACATGTTCAAGCACAGACGCTAAATAAGCATGTCCTACCCTACCATTTGCAAATAAAATCTTGTTAAACATGCAAAAAATATAAGCCCTTCTACGGTATACATGATAAGACTCTAAGACAGGACGATTGAAATACAAATTTGCAAGCTTTTCTAAATCTACTTCATTACAACACACAATTTTATTTAAATCTGGATATGTCAGATTCAGATGGCGTTCAAAGTCTTGGTAATAATACTCATGTAGGGTAGGCATTACAATGAGATTTCTGGCAGGAAAACCAAAGATGGCACCGAATTCCTCCGGTAGGGGACAGATTTCATCATAATCAAATTTGAAACAATGCGTTTCTGGACTCCAAAATCTAGAGCTGCCCTAAGAAAATCATGTTCAACTGCTACATGCCTTAAGGCTAATAAGCCTCTGACATAAAAAAATTCCAGCTCTGATTTGTCAGCATTGGTCAAAGAATAGGACCAGTAACGCAATGTATTATCAAAATTCTAAGACATTATTATTGAAATATGAAATTCTAATTATTTTATGTTTCGTAGTGTAAGGAGGGTGATCCCATCGTAAGGGGTACTCTCCTTAAATTCCCTTGGCCACTTAAAAGCTTAGGACTTTACACTTGTTAGGGTGTAGTAGGATTTTAATTCCTTACTGTTTGGGGGACCTTGAATTAGAATTGATTATATCATTATGCTTTTTTGTAAGAAACAAGTAGGAGACGCCAATCAGTTTCAGGAAAAACTCATAAACCTCATTCATGCCTTTCTTCCATGTGGAGTTCATGGAATAATTAGCATGAATCATAAGTTTACCCATGCCAAATTGGCCCTATAAACCAGAAATGAGTCGGGAGCGAGGGTACTAAAATAACGTTCCTTTTAGAGGGGAATCGTTATCCTAGCCCTAGTGCGGCCTCTACTAGCTCTTCCTTTTTTACAATTTCATAACCAAACAATATATGCAACGCGATACGTAAAACTATGTTAGTTGATTTTAATTACAAGCATTAATTCATGTAGGAATTACATCGTAATGTCGTTATTCTTAATTAATCAAATTCATGAAAAGGACAAGAAAATAAACAAGATTCGCCTTGGCTTAAATGATCAACCAACAATTATTTAATTCAATTCTAGTCTTTATTTAACGCAAGATACTATGTAGAATTGATTAATTAATTATTTTAAAAGTAATCAAACAACACTAATTATTTAATTCAAGTTTTTTTAGAGAAGAAAATAAGTGTGGTTTAGCTAAGTGCTCGGGAATTTACCACTTCTCTTTGCTAGATCTTTGTTTAGAACACTTATGGACTCCTTGTTGTTGGGAAACCTCCACCGTAGTAACAAAAGATCAAAAGGGTAAGTGTTTAGGACAAGAAGGGCTAGGTTGCACAAGTTTACAAGTATTTCGCAAGAGTTTTAGGTTATTTTCTGTCGGTTTAAGCCTCGTTCAAAGCTCGTATTTATAGGGAATGATTAGGTTTAGGGTTTCAAGCATCCTGCCGCAGTAGGTATCGCGCGCAATAGATGATTTGCACGCGGCATCCCAACGCAAGTGATTGGGTTGCATTGCCAGGGGTAGCACAACTTTGTCTCGGCGCGGCTTTATGGTAAAATTCTATTTTATATTTTCCGTATAATTCTGAATCTTCCACAGCGCAACTTTGGAGGTTGCGCTGGATGTCGCGCGCAACTGAATTAGTTGCGCGCGACAGCCCAACGCGACTCTTTAAGATGCGCGCGGCTTTTTTTGCGGTAGCACTAAGATTTAACCTAGGCGTTCCTATATCCGTCATTATTAGGTTTTAAGCACGGGCTTAAGCCTAATTATGACCGAGTTTAGTTAATTGGACCTTTGTTTTGGCTTTTATTTTTAATTTGGTCTAGTCTTTTGTGTTTTGTGGCTTAACTAGTTATCAATAAGTATTCTTCACTTTGATCCAACACGAAGATGGTTTTATTTATCATCATTGCACTTCATGTCGGGAAAGGAGGCCAAAAGTAGATGCCTACAGGTAGCCCCCACTTTGATCGAGTCTAGAATAGGCGATGATCAAAGCAGTCAAGGAAATAAATTCGAGACTCATTCTGCGAAGTTCTCTAAGAATAGAGAATCTTTCAGTAATGTTTAAGGATGTTGAAACAATCCTTGGTTCGCTAAGTGTTTGAAACCAAGTAGCTATTAAGGCTAGAAAAAGTTTTTCCTAGCCTTAACGCGCTAAAGAATCTAGATTGATCCTTTGCAATTGTAAAACGCTTTTACAAGTAAAGGTGTTCTAGGTGATGTCAAGTTATGAGAAGAAATCGGTTTTAAAAGGATAAAAGGGGAAGATTTCCTCTCAATCATGTCATCGTTGGTCTAAAGTCCCTCGATATGTCATTGTAACTTTAGCCTGACTTTAACAAAGTAGAAGATAAAAAAGGGTTTTAAGTATTAGAGCCAAAATGGTCCGGTATTCGAGTCGGATGTCCACAAGATAGAAATACATATCTCATGACTAGAGGCATATATCCAAATTTAGTGAAAAGGAAGAAAGTCAACAACTCTCTCAGCAGTTTTGTCCACAAGATGAGTACACGTGTCTCCTGGGGGCACGTGACTACATAGGCGCGACATCGTCTCGTCGCTTCTTTATACAGGAGATGATTTCGACACCCTAACTATCCGGTAAGTTAGTAAGCGCACTAACTATCGTATTTTCTCCCATTAAAGAAGTGCATGTTCCTGAAGATTCGGCGCGCCTGTTAACTCGTGAGCTAACTCCTACAGTAATTCTCTACCTTTAATTCCCGAGAGGTAGATGTCGCAAAGCTTGGGCTGAGTGAAATTTTACGCAACACCTACACCGTAAAATTTTGCATCGTACGATACGCCATTTGCATTTTTACGCTGTATGAAAACGCCTTCCTTTTTGCTTCAGGCGTGAAAAAAGAAGAAAACCCGGACATTTGTAACGTCAGTAGAGTAAAATGACAAACCTGTGTATGGGTGCTTTTACGTAAAGCACCACAACGGAACGTCTTAAGGCACTCTTACGAAAAACGTTCAAAACGTAAGCGGGGAAGGCACAAAGCACGGTGTGCATGCAATATGATGCAAAAAACTAACAAAAAAAAAGAAAACAAACTACAATATTCAAAGCAATTTAAAAAAGATTTTGATAATTTGCACACCATTACGTCTAATAACGAGTAAAAACCGTTAAAAATGATCAAACGGATCAAAATCAAAATCCCAGCCTTTTAGTGACCAGTATCCGCACGCAACTCATAGGGTCGCGCTGGCAAGGCGCGCGCATAGTTCTGAGTTGCGCTGGTATATCAAGCGCAACAGATTCAGTTGCGCGCGATATTTATGTCAGTAAAGTGAAAATCGCAAACGCGATTTTTCACTTCACTCTTTCTTTCTCCATCCTTCGCCATTTTCGACCCTTTCTCTATCTAGGAAGCTCGGTTTTTTGCAATTTTCGAAGCTAAAGGAAGAAAATTCCGTCCTAAATTCATATTTACCGTAATCCAATGTAAGTTTTTTGCTGGAATTTGTTCTTTTTCGGCTGAATTCGAACGATTTTCGAATCGTTAAACCCCTAATTTCGAATTTGAGGGTTTTCGATTCAGACCATTATTCTTGAAATTGTTTGTTCTATGTTGTCATGCTATGTTTAAGGAGTATTTTGCAACAAATTTCATGAAAAATGGTTAATTATTGAACCTTGTATGAGCATTTCTTTGTTCAAGTTCGTTCTTGCTTCTTTTCGAATTTACTTGATTTTATTGCTTTTTCTTGCTCATTTTGGTTATAATTGCTGATTATGAAGTATATTATAGTGATGGAACTAATATTACTTTCATAATTCATTTTTGTGACTCTTGAATTGTTGAAAAATGGCGCGAAACATACTTTTAGTTTATTCTTGCCATGTTCAAACTTCAAAATTGTTTGGTAGACGATAACCATGTTTATATTACTATTATTCGTCTAGAAGTAGTTGATTCTTTGAGATTTTTGAAATACAATCCCTAGAATACTTAGTTGAAACTGGTATAAGATGGTTTTGGTTGGTGTTAGAAGCCCCCATTTACTGAGTTTAACTGCAAGTATCGTAGCCCCCAAGTATGGGTGGCATTTGATTTTCGTGTTTTGCCCTATCGGTAGTTGTTATGCTGCCGAAATGGGTCTAGAATACGTATATTAGTTTAGTTTAGGAAATAAAGTAAACTAATTAAAGAAACTTTATCCATCATAGCATGGACTCGCCTCCATTTGTCGATGTTGAGGAGATTCTCAGTGGTCTGGACGAGGTTGTTCGCCCTCGAAAGAGGGTGACCTGTCCTCGAGAGGAGGTTTGAGAGCGACGCGTCGCGGCCAATCGACGTCGCCAAGAGGATGTGGTTTGGGAGGCTCCTCCCAACTAGGACCCTAGGGACCTTAAGTGGGACCCTGACCATCACATTTCGATCAGAGGGTGGCGCGGCATTGTGAGTTTTTTGCGCTTTTGTTTCTTTCTCTTTTTCTTTGTTTCTCCTTTTAAAACCATAACTGATTTTTATTTTTATTCTTTTATTTAGAGTGAGCCTAGCATGCGTTTGTACGGCTCTGGTGACCTGCGAGCCTGTTTTGAGAGTTTGCCCGAGGTGGTAAAGGAGATTGTAGCACTTTCTGGGAATTACTCCCAGCTGGCGGCTCTTCGGGATTTATCGAGTCAGCCTTCATCGTCAGCTTTCCTTCGTGGATTACTGGAGTTTTGGTGGGATTCAAGCAACACTTTCCACTTTCCATGGGGAGAGATGACGGTTACCCCTTTCAATTTCTATATGATTATGGGTTTTCCTTTCGGAGGTGAGCCTATAGTTTTAGAGTTCCTTAAGGGGATAGACGAGAGATTGCGCGACCTTGTGGGGGACCGTCTTGCGTCGGCCCTTCATGTGTACGCGCAATCTTGTCAGTACTCGGTTCTTGCCAATAAGTTGTCGGCTGACGAGCTTGATCGGTAGTGTACACCTGAGCAGCTGGCTCGGATATACATTGCTCACGTTCTTTCCGTCACCATTTTGAGTTATCGAGGAGAGCGTTTCGCCATTGGGTAATTATTTGCCTTAGTGATTTGGGGCAAGTAGGTCACTCGAGTTGGGCGGAGGTGTCGTATTCCCGTACGCTTACAGCTATGGGCAAGGCGACCCGGGTGATGGATTCCGCTGCAGCTACTGAGGTGCCTAGTGCGGCCTCTACTAGCTCTTCCTTTTTTACAATTTCATCACCAAATAATATATGCAACGCGATACCTAAAACTATGTTAGTTTATTTTATTTACAAGAATTAATTCACGTAGGAATTACATTGTAATGTCGTTATTCTTATTTAATCAAATTCTTTAAAAGGAAAAGAAAATAATTCGCCTTGGCTTAAGTGATCAACCAACAATTATTTAATTCAATTCTAATCTTTATTTAACACAAGACACTATGTGGAATTGATTAGTTAATTATTTTAAAAGTGATAAAATAACACTAATTAATTAATTTAAGTTCTTTTAGACAAGAAAATAACTGTGATTTAACTAAGTGCTCGGGAATTTACCACTTCTCTTTGCTAGATCTCCGTTTAGAACACTTATGGACTCTTTCTTGTTGGGGAACTGTAGACACCCAAATGTGTCTCACCAAAACCAAACCCATTGATGAGTACCTTTCACGTCGAATCACAATCGAATGAAGTGAAAGTGTGGAAAGTCTAGTGTTGTAGATAGTTTTAATTTCTTTTCTCTTCTCTCTGTTTTTGAAAACCTTTTTTAAGAAAACAGCCAATCCAGTTTGGTTGGTCCATTATATGAGTCCAATAGTAGTGTAATTGGATAGGTCTTGAAAAGAGCTTTCTAACGATATATTATAAGCCCAATTCCGATGAATATTGAGGAAGTTATGGCCAAATTACAAAACTGGGCCCGGTTTGAGCCTTATATGCGGCCCAATGATCTAGAGGAGTGCCTAATATGGATTTATCATTCCTAATGCAATTAGGAATGGTTTTACTCTTCTAGATTCTTCTAGAAGGTTCTTTTCATTCCTAATTCAATAAGCATTGATAAATTGACTTTTGTTGACTTTTTAGAGTTTTAATCAGAATTAAAAGAGTGTTTTTGAGGAAAATACGATTTTATCCTCCTGTACGGTTAAATTCTATCTGATTTTAGAAAACGCGTTAAAAACGGGATAAGCGCCTAACGCCAGATATTAGCGCCTGACGCTAGCATTAGCGCCTGGCGCTAGCATTAGCGCCTGGCGCTAGCATTAGCGCCTGGCGCTAGCATTAGTGTTAGGCGCTAATGTTAGCGTCTGGCGCTAATTGCCAGCGTCGGCGCTAATCAAGTTTTATTTGCGTCATGACTCTTAATAGTTTTTTTTTTATCTTTTTGGCTTATTATATCTATAAATAGCCTCCTAAAAACCCCGTTTTGAATAACCAGATCTAGAATCTACAATCTACAATCATCAAATTTCTCTAAGCTAAAGCTTTCTCTCTCTCTTCTAAACATACCCCTTTTCTTACAAAATTCCGCATTCACATTAGCACTAGAAACACCTAGCCAAGTTTGAAGTTGCCTTCTCCTTAGACGTGAAAGGTTTTAATTTCTAAGGGTTTGGTCCCTAATCTTTATTTCAATTATTTAATTTAATTGTTTTGTTTATTATTTTCCTTGAAGTTACTAACGCGTGTATTTTGTTATTAGAAAAAGGGGGGAGGCATCCAAGTAAGTACTTTAATTGATTTATTGATTTTATGATATAGAAATCATGCTTAGATTGTTATTTTGATTCCTAGTATCATGGTTAGGTTGTTATTTTGATCTTCCTAGTATCATGTTTAGGGTAACTTTAATATCAAATATGACAATTGTGATTCCTGCGATGCTTCCTATTTTCTTTCCTAATATTCATGTTAGTATCATGTTAGGGCTATAGCTTTGATTCTTATTGTTTAGTGACATGCTAGGGTTTGTTATTAATCTTGTTGGTATCATGCCTAGGATCTTGTTATTATTATGCTTTATTTTTAACATGAACATGATTATGAATATTATTATTATTTATGATTATTATTATTGTTGCTTGATATTATTATTGCTTGATCACGCCTTTTATTGCATGTTTAAAGGGAATTGGTACATGTAATCACGCTTAATAGGATATTTAATAATCTTGTTAGGGTTAATTTGATTATAATTCAAGTGATCGCCAATGATAGATTTATTTGTGCATTTATATTCAACCAACATAGATAAACAGGTTTAGGGTTAATCTTATTGATTGCATATTAGTCAGAAAGAGCACATGAATACGATCAGAATAAAGTAGAGGCCTATTATTAGGGCAGGTTCAATGTGTTTTAGGTTGGATTTGTACCTTCATCCCCGAACTACCAGTCATGGTTCCAGACCTATTGGAGTTAACGATCTCTTGGATCGTTAAGGAGTGTAACCTTCACCCTGTGAACGGTTTATATGTTCCTAAAACTTGTTGGAGACTCTTTTGCTCTATCTTCTTTCCCTTTGGATGCCACCGTACTTTAGTATATGACACAGTGGGGTTCAAGTTAGGGATAACGCTTGAAATATTCCCTACAGTTTTTGGCGACTCCACTGGGGAGGATTTCTATTTTAATTCCTGAAATTTATTTCGTCAATGATTTAGAATGAGTGGATGAGACTCGAAAAGTTCTAAGTATTTAATGTGTGTAATTTTTATTAACATTATTGTCATATGCATAAAAAAGATCTCATTGGAAAGACCATCCGTAATGAGTTAAAACATAGGATTTTTACACGTAGGAATTGAAATTTGAGGAATATCTTTCACAACTAGGATCGAAATAACACTGCGCGAAACTGGAAAATTTTATTGAGCACAGAAAGCTGCTGAGGCATGTAGGAACTACCGTCAACGAACAGAGATTAGCGCCAATGTTTTGACTTTAGCGCCAGACGACAGCCTCTGTCGCTAGGCGCTAGAGCCAAAAAGTGGCGCTGGCCTCTGTTTGCTGGCGCCAAGTTCTTCCAATACTGAGCCAGAAATATGCGTTCTAATTTTGACCAGTTTTTAGCATTGTTTGCTCGATCCTACTTCCTTATTGAGTTTTTTTCACTTTTCTTAAACCCATATGTTTTCTACATATGGACATAACCCTCTGGGAGTTCATGCTCCATCTACCTGATTGAACGCTCTGAGCAACAAAGGGTACATCCGAGAATGTTGAATTCACCAAACCATGGAAGCGAGTTTTTCTAAATTCGCGGTGTTTCATCCACTCGCGCCAACCCTTCACGGTTAGGCTTCCGCGCGGTGCATCCTGAAAATTAACCATGGACCCTCTATTGACTAACCCATATAACGAACTTTAGAGAACTAGAGCCATGGTTAGGTTGCAAACTCATTGCATCATGTTGTGCCTACTTGACTAGTTGTGCATTGTTGGTTGTGCATTCTCTATGTGTTTTTTCCTAACCGTTTGTTTGACTTGTGTTAAGACAAAATAAATTGCTTAAAGGCGAAAAAGACTTTTCTTAATTAATTAATTAATTAATCAATTAATTTTGGTAATTAGAGTCTAATAATTTAATCAGAGTTGACTTAGAACGACTTTAGGTATACCCCTTATAGCAATAATACCGAAATTAGTTTCAGATCGACGCTCCAGCAATGGCGCCAAAGTTTGAACTGTAGCGCAACTCTGTGGAGTGTAGCTCCTGGCGACAATCCTGTCGTCTGGCGCTACACTGCAAAGATAGACGCCAGTCCTGTCATTTTGGTGACAGTTCGGTATATTGCTCGAGTCATCACTTTGTGTGTAATTAAACAGTTTGCTAATCAATTCGATTATTTTTATTAATTATAATGTCCCATTAAGTCTTTAATTGAATCTAGTCACATGGACTAGCCACATGGTCATGACACGAGTCTTAGCATGTCACCTACACTCACTAGTATCAGCACACACTTTGAGTATATGTCACCATGACCATGTCTTAGGTACATGCATGAGTCAGTTTTTTCCGTCGTTTGAGTTGGGGGTACATTCTATTCCTAATTTCTTCATATCCCTCTATTACAATCATCTTTCTTCACTTCCTCCATCCATTGCATGTTGAATAGAGTTTGAGTCAAATAATTAACAATGAATACCCCCAAATTCCTTTTCCACAGTACTTGGTCAAGGAGAGAAGGGCGATCAATCAAGGACAACCTCTTTATTCAAGTCTTACTTTTTGATAAACCGATTTGTCAAAAGAGGAAAGCTAAAAAGATAATGGCAACTCAAGAAGAAGTCAACAAACTTAAGAATCAATTGACTACCGTGACTGAGGCATTGAAGGTTTTAACCCTCAAAATCAATGACCCTATGAAGCAAAAACAGATGGACCTCATGCAAGAAAGTTTGAGCAAGTTGTCTAGTGACTACAAGTTTCAAGGCATTATTTCACAAGGGATCTTGGTGGACAAAGAACTTTTTCCGCATAAGTTCAATGCCAACAACATCAAAAAATTCAAGGCAACAGATAATCCTTATCTTCACTTAAGAGCCTTTGAAACTATGATGAACATTAAGGGGATTGATAAGAAAACCTTTCATTCCTTGTTTTCCTTATCTCTTGAAACCGTTTGTCAGCAATGGTTCTTCTCTCTGGACAAAGAGATTACTTCTACCTGGGAATCGATGGTAAACGCTTTCATTGATAGGTATAAATGCAACATCCAATTCGAAACTGATTATAGACAACTTGAAATTCTAAGACAAAAAGAGAATGAAGGCTTTACTTCTTTCTTCAATAAATGGAGGGAAACTTCCGCTAAGATGATGATTGAGGTCCCCACCGAAAAAGAGTCTGTGTGGATGTTTACCAAGAATCTACAAGAAAATAATTCAAAGCACTTAAAATATCAACACAACTTGAATACTTTCAGAGCCGTCTATGACATAGGTATCGAGATCAAAGACGACCTCGCAAAGCAAAAATCTACTAACAATTGTAACCACAGTGGCTTGAAAGGAAAGAAGAACGACAATCCTTCTTCTTCCGAAAACGCCCACTCTAGTAACAATGTTAGTACCTTTGATCTCAGTGAAGCTTTAGCCATGGATAACCAAGGATCTAAGGAGCAACTAAGGACTGACTTCACCCCCATTGGGATGAGCTACGATACTGCCTTCGATCGACTCCATGCCAAGGGACTCATTACTCCCATTAGACCTATTCAAGATCCCGCACCTGAAAAGAGATTGCCTACTTGGAATCCAGATGAACACTGCAAGTACCATCAAGGTAGGGGTCATGCTACTGAGAGCTGTTGGAAGCTAAAGGAGGCTATCCAACATTTGATTGATAATAACAAGCTTCCCATGCCTCCAGCTAACAAGAAGAGCGAGTGATGATGAAGCAAACACAAGACAAGAGGCGAGACTCAACGACAAGATTTCGTGACCACTTTTTCTATTCCTTATTTTTTACCCTTTCCCCAATAAGTCTAGCATAGGCACCTTTTTATTTCCCTTAGATTAATTTTGTAGATTCTTTATTTTTTCCTTTTAATAAAATGAGCATTTATTTTCTTGCATATGATCATTTCATTACATTGTATTAAAAAAAACAAAAAACAAAAATCCATGCCAAATTAAGTACAAGGTATACCGATGATTTGAGGCACCTCTTGTAGCCATATCATACCTTTCGCCCTTTCAAATATACAATCCTTTCTTGATACACAACTTTGAGCCTCGTCTAACGATAGACCATTAATTTGTCAACCCAGATCTACCTAACTTTGGGATGGGATGGTGTGTAACCTATGCAATCACAAAAAGCTAGAGTGATTTCAAAAAAATAAAAAGCAATAGAAATAAAAATAATAATAAAAGTGTACAAAAGGGCAAGTGTTCCAATGTCTTTGATATGAAAATGTCTTTGATAAGAACACGTCTCAGATTGTGTCTCTTATCGAGTGCTCAGTACCATGCCTGAGAAACATGAATTCCAAGTGAGTGATAGACCGCATGATCGGGATTTCCCACACTTATAAAAAAGGTTCAAAATAACAAAAAATGCAAAAACAAAAAAAGAGAGCAAAAAAATAAAGAGCTAAAAAAGAGTAGAAACTCAAGCATAAAAATACAAAGATCCAAAATCAAAGTTGCACACCTTGGGGGCTTATCTAGGGTCTTGAGCCTTTATCCCCTTCTTCTTCAAACCTTTAGCCTAACCACGTTACAACCCTTAAAAAGACCTTTTTGAGGTATACACACTTGTGCGAGGTTCGACTAGAGCTACGTTCTGCCTGATTCCTAACGGATACGTAGGCAACATCACATAAAGGTGCGGCCGTAATAAAAATGCATTCATATTAACATTCACACACTCTCACACCATGATCATATCAAAAGATCTCCAATGCTCATCCCTTATCACTTAGAGCTAGACTTGGGGCTTGATCCCTACATTATTAACTTACCTAGCCTACGAGTCACCACAATTTGACTCTTTTAAAAAATAATATCTTTCCACACACTTAGCCCTTGTGGCCTAAATTTAGAATCACTTTCACACACATCACAGATACACGACCAAATATACCTTCCCTTAGGAACCCTTTGTCATGGAATCTTAACACAACGTTGAAGCATGCCTTGTCATATCAACATCAATCATCATTTCATCACAAAGTACGAAGTGCTTTTCCTCCGAGCCTGAGTTACCCAAATACTTTCATCATGGAGTAAACAATTGAGATAGCCTATGATGAATTAATCTTTGCACAACATTTGACTAAGCTAATTCAATATGCACCTTCAAAAACTTCACTTCTTTCTTTTTTGCGTCTTTCTTTTTCGTTAGAAAGTCGGTACCCTCCACAAAAATGATGGATGGAAAATTTTTGCTTTTTTGCATTTTCGAGTCGCACGATCACAATACAATGCACACACGGGTCATGAGTCACATCGAGTTGAGTCAACCTCGAGTCATTTAATTAGTGAGTCAAGTTTATACCTTGAGTCAATGAGTCAAGCAACACTAAACATTAGGTCACCCCTAAAGAAAGATAAGCAAAGTCCTATAGTCAAAGATATAAATGCAGGTACATCCCAAAAAGCAAGGACATTCCCGGATCTTTTTTTCAAAAAAAAACCACGAATATGACTGAATGATATTCTTCCATGATGAGAGGAGTTTGAGCAAAATTACATGGATCAGTAAATTAGAGATGAAGAGCTTTGATTTACAAGAGATTTGAGCAAATTTGGTTGAAAGGAAACGACCAAGTTTAAAGTTCGAAGTGAAATCAAGCAACATCAGCAGTAAGAGCAGAATAGGGAAGACCCGACTCCAACGCTAGATAACGACATCCAGCATCTGGCAGCAGGTTTCAGCGCCTGGCGCTATATCCCAACGTTTGGAGACAGAGCCAATTCTTAGCGGCAGAGGCATTGCAGCGGCGACAGAACTCTCAGCCACTCAGAATGGTTATTTCAACCTCTTTCAGCAATTTTGGGTTCCGTGGTACGCCAGTTAGCCCTTATAAGGAATTTGACATGATAAAGTAGTCGGCTTGATTACAATCGCAATAAGTGATCGACCTGACGAAAGATCGTCTCACTTAGCTTAAAGCGCCTAAACATTGACTCATCGAAGAGACACCGACATACTGGTTCATAAACAGCAGAGGCACCGACATACTGGTTTACAAGCAGCTGAAGCGTCGACGCACCGGCTAAAGCAAATTTCAAGCGAGCTTTAAAGATCGACAAGCGTTGGTCTTCGGTAGTTTCCTTCGGAATATTATCGCAATAACTGAGGAAGACTTCAAGAGAGGTTATTTTTAGACAGCATTCGCTAATATTGTGGAAGTTGTCACCAAGATTTGAGAAGATGGTACGAGATGGGCGGTCTTCGACGACATTCGCTAAGATTGTGGAGGTTGTCACCGAAATTTGAGAAGATGGCACGAGATGCGCGGTCTTCGACGGCATTCTCTAAGATTGTGGAGGTTGTCACCGATATTTGAGAAGATAGCACGAGATGGGCAGTCTTCGACGACATTCGTTAAGATTATGGAGGTTGTCACCAAGATTTGAGAAGGACGGTTCGTGATGAGGCGGTCTTCGACGACTTTTTCTATGATTAGAAAGATTGTCACTATGATTCAAGAAAGAGGCTCGAGATGTAGCAGCATTGATCGACGACATTCCCTAGATCGCGGAAGATCGTCAAAATAAACAGCAAGATTGCGTTCCCTAGATTGTGGAAAGTTGTCACAACAGCAATACAGCAGCAAATCGGTTACTTCCAGAGACGTGTGCTCGAGGTGCAAGATACACGTTTCTTAACACTTTTATCTGTTTAACTAACGCTAGTTTGCAGGTATCGGCGTTACAAGAATGATTTAGAATCGCAGAACGTTCTGAATCATTCTCCGTCCCTATCGATACTTTGACTTTTGTTTTCGAAGCTTGCGTTTCTCCAAACTCAGTCAAAGTAAGGGATTTTGTAGACACCCAAATGTGTCTCCCCAAAACCAAACCCGGTGATGAGTACCTTTCACGTTGAATCGTAATAGAATGAAGTGAAAGTGTGGAAAGTCTAGTGTTGCGGATAGTTTTAATTTCTTTTCTTTTCTCTCTGTTTTTGAAAACCTATTTTAAGAAAACAGCCAATCCATTTTTGTTGGTCCATGATATGGGTCTGATAGTAGTGTAGTTGGATAAGGTTTGAAAAGAGCTTTCCAAAGATTTATTATAAGCCCAATTCCGATGAATATTGAGGAAGTTATGGCCAAATTACTAAATTGGGCCCGGATTGAGCCTTATATGCGGCCCAATGATCTAGAGGAGGGCCTAATATGGATTTATCATTCCTAATGCAATTAGGATTAGTTTTACTCTTCTAGATTCTTCTAGAAGGTTCTTTTCATTCCTAATTCAATTAGCATTGATAAATTGACTTTTGTTGGCTTTTTAGAGTTTTAATCAGAATAAAAGAGTGTTTTTGAGGAAAGTACGATTCTATCCTCCTGTACGGTTAAATTCTATCTGATTTTAGAAAACGCGTCAAAAACGGAATTAGCGCCTAACGCCAGACATTATCGCCTGGTGCTATTGTTAGCGTGTGGCGCTAATTGCCAGCTTCAGCGCTAATCAAGTTTTATTTGCATTAGAACTCTGATTCGTTTTTTTTATCTTTTTGGCTGATTTTCTCTATAAATAGCATCAGAAAAACCCCATTTTGAATAACCAGATCTATAATCTACAATCATCAACTTTCTCTAAGCTAAAGCCTTCTCTCTCTCTTCTAAACTTATCCCCTTTCTTACAAAATTCCGCATTCACATTAGCACTAGAAACACCTAGCTAAGTTCGAAGTTGCCTTCGCCCTAGACGTGAAAGGTTTCAATTTCTGAGGGTTTGGTCCCTAATCTTTATTTCAATTATTTAATTTAATTGTTCTGTTTATTATTTTCCTTGAAGTTACTAATGCGTGTATTTTGTTATTAGAAAGAGGTACGAGGCATCCAAGTAAGTACTTTAATTGATTTATTGATTTTATGATATAGAAATCATGCTTAGATTGTTATTTTGATTCCTAGTATCATGGTTAGGTTGTTATTTTGATCTTCCTAGTATCATGTTTAGGGTAACTTTAATATCAAATATGACAATTGTGATTCCTGCGATACGTCCTATTTTCTTTCCTAATATTCATGTTAGTATCATGTTAGGGCTATAACTTTGATTCTTATTGTTTATTGACATGCTAGGGTTTGTTATTAATCTTGTTGGTATCATGCCTAGGATCTTGCTATTATTATGCTTTATTTTTAACATGAACATGATTATGAATATTATTATTATTTATGATTATATTATTGTTCTTGATATTGTTATTGTTTGATCACGCCTTTTATTGCATGTTTAAAGGGAATTGGTACTTATAATCATGCTTAATAAGATATTTAATAATATTGTTAGGGTTAATTTGATTATAATTCAAGTAATCGCCAATGATATATTTATTTGTGCATTAATATTCAACCAACATAGATAAACAGGTTTAGGGTTAATCCTAATGATTTCATGTTAGTCAGAAAGCGCACATGAATACGATCAGAATAAAGTAGAGGCCTATTATTAGGGCAGGTTCAATCTCTTTTAGGTTGGATTTGTACCTTCATTCCCAAATTATCAGTCATTGTTCCAGACCTATTGGAGTTAACGATCTCTTGGATCGTTAAGGGGTGTAACCTTCACCTTGTTAACGGTTTATAAGTTCCTAAAACTTGTTGGTGACTCTTTTGCTCTATCTTCTTTCCCTTTGGATGCCACCATACTTTAGTGTATGATCAAAGTGGGGTTTAAGCTATGGATAACGCTTGAAATATTCCCTACAGGAACCTCCACCGTAGTAATAAAGTATCAAAAGGGTTAGTGTTTTGGACAAGAGGGGCTAGGTTGCACATGTTCACAAGTATTTCGCTAGAGTTTTAGGTTATTTTCTGTCTGTTTAAGCCTCGGTCTAAGCTCGTATTTATAGGGAATGATTAGGTTTAGGGTTTCAAGCATTTTTCCGCAG
This sequence comes from Chenopodium quinoa, assembly GCF_001683475.1. Lineage (NCBI taxonomy): Eukaryota > Viridiplantae > Streptophyta > Magnoliopsida > Caryophyllales > Amaranthaceae > Chenopodium > Chenopodium quinoa. The sequence continues at coordinate 5,975,018 of NW_018745413.1, forward strand.
CAGGTGTCGCGCGCATAGGAATGACTTGCGCGCGGCATCCCAACGCAAGTGATTGGGTTGTGCTGCTAGGGGCAGCGCAACTAATTGTCTTGCGTGCGGCTTTATGGTAGGATTCGATTTTATATTTTCCGTATAATTCTGAATCTTCCGCAGCACAACTCTGGAGGTTGCGCTGGATGTCGCGCGCAACTGAATTAGTTGCGCGCGGTAGCCCAACAAAACTCTTTGAGTTGCGCGCGGCTTTTTCTGCGGCAGCACTAAGATTTAACCTAGGCGCTCCTTAATCCGTCATTATTAGGTTTTAAGCACGGGCTTAAGCCTAATTATGATCAGGTTTAGTTAATTGGACCTTTGTTTTGGCTTTTATTTTTTATTTGGGCTAGTCTTTTGTGTTTTGTTTCTTAACTAGTTATCCATAAGTATTCTTCACTTTGATCCAACACGAAGATGGTTTTATTTATCGTCATTGCACTTCCTGACAGAACAGGAGGCCAAAAGTAGATGTCTACAAGTATTTATGCATATCACGAATAAACTGGTCCTATTTTATAGCCAAAACGCTTGGAAATACTCAAAATCTATCTTTCTATGCGAATAAAATACACCGCTGCAGAATACGCGCACTGTGTCACGGGAAATCCCACGTGTCACGGGAATTAGTGCCGCGATACATCATATTTTGCATTGACACGGTAAATACTACCGTGTCACGGTGCCCACGCGTCTTCATATTTTTATCCATTGCCTATTTTTATCCGGATTTTTATTGTTTTGTCTTCACCGTTTATCTTCTAATCTTTCGAGAGTTTCATTCCTAATAAAATTCTCTATTTAATTTATTTTACTTTATTATTTATTTTATTTTTTATTTTTATTTTTTATTTTTCTTTTTATTTTGGGGAAGTTGTAAAACTTGTCCCATTTTCAATTTTATTTTTATTTTTATTTTTATTTTGGGGAAGTTGTAAAAATTGTCTTATTTTCATTTCTTTTTCTTTTGGGAAAATTGCAAAATTTGTCACATTTTTTTGGGGGGAGTTGTAAAACTTGTCCCATTTTCTTTTTTATTTCTTTTTCTTTTGGGGAAGGTTGGTACCCTCCACTTACTTTTTTTCGCGTCATTAATAAATACACAATCACACAGAATGAGTCTCAGGCACACTCTAATACACACTAATAAATGCATACACTGTGAATAAAATACAAAGTGAATCATGATGCATAAACAATGTCAAGTGTCATTAACCAAAGTACATAATAAAAAACCCTCAGTCAAAAATCTGTAGAACTAGAAAAGTGAGGACCAGTGTCATCTCCAGCATGCGAATACGGGAACGACAGACTAAAGAGTCCCTCCATCATCCGGGTACGAGGAGTAGTATCCCTACTAATCTCTATAGCTCTAGTAGCAGAAAAGCTCAGAGCAGGACCTGTCCAACTGGCAAACGACGTAGGCTGACTCCAAGAGGTAGGAAGCGTCGGGTGGAGGCATCATCCCAAACAATGGAACTGAAAATAAGCCCTACACCGGTAGAGGAAGCGCCCCAGACAATGGAACTGAGTATAAACCCTAGTCCACATGAGTAATGACTGGCCTGAACTCAAGCTGTGAAAGCTGGGAAGATGAAGTTCACTGACCCTGAAAATGCTGGAATGGCTAAGAAGGCTGAGGCTGCTGCTAGTGAGCCTCTTGAAACGGCTTAGAAGGTCGAGGCTGCCGCTGAGACTAAGAATGCTGACGAACCTCAGGAGATCGTCTGCCGCGACTAGGCTCCCCTCATCCGAGTCTCTATGCGTTGAGCGCGAGCGAGAACTCCGTCGCTCCTGAAAGACACAAAATCAAAAGATGTCAATGGTGCAAGATAGAACAAATGGTATATATGGAAAAAAAAGTGAACGTACCTCGAGAACATCGCCATAACCGCCCCGACAACTCGCACCACGTCGAAGCTTGATGATGCAGTACTTCAAAGCGTCAACCAGCTTCATAAATCCCATCATGTCCGAGTGCGTAGGTTAAGAACAAAGCAAGGAAAAATTAGTAACAAGCGGTATTGACAAAGATGAATAACGTGTCAAAAAGCTTATCGGCTCAAACACATCAGGCAGAGACTTCTATGCCTGTTTGAAACCCTCCGGCGCGTCAGCAATATGATCCTCAGTAATACTAATCGGCCCCGGGTAACAGACAAATTGAGGCGGGACCTCAATCTTCCCCCTACGACGAGCAGTCGTCTAAAAATATGATCGATAATCAGGTTATTTGACGATTTAAACAGAGACTAATAACAAAATTCTCAAAAGGATCATACCCCCGGAAGACGGGGTGGAGGAGCCAAAGAAGGAAGCAAGTCCTACGAATAATCGCCCTCCATACGCACAAGATCCTGCCAAGGAAAAGTGTAGCGCTCCCCCCTATTTATCAACGCCCCAAGCAAATGTGTGCCCAACATCGACTCCGGTGGAAGCAAAGGCACCACGAAGCGATATTACGGTGCGCCAAAAGCTGCAAGGCCTTGGGAAGATCACTCATCCCAGCCCAAGGCTGATACTAGATCTCAACAGCAACCTAAAAACCATAAAATGTTACAATGAATGCCGAAATATAACAACAAGGTAGAGAATAACATGCTACAAGATCAATTCTTACACCAACAAAAGAGGTGCCTCGGCGCAGCAGCCCGCGCAGCGTAGAGACGAACTCCACTTGTGACTCACCTCGGTCACGCCAGTTGGCTCCGACAGGGAAATCATGGACAGCTCCGCGACGCTGTCGAGGGGCCAATCCCGGAAAGTACTCATAGAACCACAGCTGCAATAAAAATTAATCTCTAAGTACATGAGTTAAACTGGTTAAAACAAAAAAAGAAGTAGAAAGATCTTCTCCTCTACGACCCTCCATAAACCGTAGACAGCGACAGGGGCCTTGTCATTAAGCTGCCTTCATCCATGACGGAGTGACAAGAGTAGATCAGCATACCCAAGGCTAGCCCAACTGTAGGATCCTATCTCGGCGATCCTAACTAGAGAAGGAAGGTAGAAAATGAGCGCACGTGTACTCCTATCAGGAGAAAGAGTCCCGGAAATGAGAATCAAGAAAAATATCCGCACTAGCTGCTCAGGTGTCGTCTCATCCATGTAAAAGCCATGGGCAAGAACAAAATCCAACTCTGATTGCCCGCTCTTAGGACCACCTCGAGGCACCGGCTGAGTCTTGATATGCTGAACGACCGGACCTAACAAATCTGCTACCTTAGCCGCATCCCAAGTGAGGTTAGGAATCTACTGTACGACCCGCTCGGTGAAGCATAACCCACTGATCATGCTAAATTCCAGGGGGGTCACTGTCATCTCCCCCCAATCAAAGTGAAAAGTGTTTATAGTATCCCAAAAATACTCCAACAACGCACTAACAAATGTCGAGCCACAACCCCGGGGGCTGCGAAATCTTACGACCGCTGAATAGAAATCTCCTCTACCAGCAGACTCCCACAAGGTGTTCGTAACAGGATCCCTCGTGATAATCCCATATAGCCGGGGATCAAATCTCCATCTTGGAATCCATGATGGTGAAGCGAACCATCGACTATGCCTACAAGTGGACGGTGAGAAATGTGGTTCTCACAATAGAAAACCAACTCGTCTGATGTCCACGGCGGTGGAATCCACCTACCCCTACTCAAAGAAGGGCGAGGCTCGATCTCTAGGGAATCATCGTCCAGGCCCTCATGAACTATGGGAGTATCCTCTCGAAAAGCCTGACGCCGGCCACGTGTAGAAATATCACGATCCCGTTGTCTAGGCATGCTATTACCAAAATAAAAATCTAAATACTTAGCATCATTTCCTAAGTTATTTAGTTATTTATTCAAAAGCGGCTTAACAACTACCTTAGGTTGCATTTTCTATTATACGCAAAATTTTTACCTCAAGGATAAAAATTAGCATAATAATGGAATTATTTCTAGTATTTAGTCTCTGAATGACGAAATAATACTACAGTTCTCCTAATTGCATGATACTATGTTCTCCATCACAATATAGTACATACACAAAACAGAGCATATTTCAAAATTGCACAAGAACAATAGATTTTACAAGATCTATAACCAATATATCAACATTCCAAGTGCAAAAAAATAACATGAACAACAAGAACACCATTTCACGCAAGTAGTACCAAAAAATGGTGATTTGCTCAATTCTTCACCGAATCACACAAACTTGGTCTCAAATTGCTCACAAACAAACATACATTCATATACAAGTTGATTTAAAATCAAAACCCCCCAATTTGCATATTTTTTAGGGTTACAATCAAATATGGAATTTACAAAAAAATTTGAGACAAAAGCAAGGGAAACTTACATGGATCCTTGTAAGAAATCAAAAATGAGGAAAATAGCAAAAAATTGGAGCAAAATTGATGAAGATTTGAGCTCCTAAAGCTCGAAAACCGCGAAGGCAACAACACAACCACCGCGGCTCGGATCACAAACGTCGTGACACGGTGACAGGGGTCCGTGTCGTAGTGTATTTTGGACATAACAGAGACCTCAGACAACAGCGGCGATAAACAACGGCTAAATTGAAGCAAAAAGCAGCGATTCAGAACGGTCGTGCAGCGGGAACAGACGCTACGACACGGTGGAGCTCTCCATGCGCCGATTCTTGGTTCTGTGGCACGGTGACTGGAGAGATTAAAAATGAAAAAAATAAGGAGAAGAGAGAACAGAAGGAGATTGAGAATGAAAATGGTGAAGAAGTAGTAAAATGGGGATGCATCACCTTGAATTTAAACCCAAAAATATAACCGTTACACAACCCCGTTCCCGTGCCACGTATCTCGTTACCTCGTAACAGCATTTCCGTGCGTGTCACGATGTTCTGATCGAGGCGCGTGGACAATTTCAGCAAAAAAAATAATCCCGCGTCACGATGTTGTCCACCATCTGAAGGGACTGATGCACCGCGTCGCGGGATTTGTCCACGTGGCGCGGTGCCCACCTTTGTGTCCTGCACGCTTTTTAAACCTCCTGGCAAATATTTTTGGTATTTTTGACTAAATTTGAATGATTTTCCGCAACTTTTGGACAGTTATTTTCTTACCGAACTTATGCGGAAAATTCTAATTAGAATTTAAAGGGTTAAAAAAATTACCGGTTTGCCCCTAACAAGCATTAGGGTTGCATTTTCGACATTTTAAACACCTAATATAGTCGGGTGGTCGAATTGAAGGCAAATCATCTGCGGCCCACGTTTGGGGATAATCGTACCATCATACACTTGCAAATTTCATTCGACAAGTTATTTTCCTCAAGCAAGAAAAATTTTCGGTCGTTGTCACCTCTCAAAATAAAGAAGTCAGCGATTATATCAGTAGCTGGTTTTCCTTAAGCATGGAAAACATTATCGGTGGATTTTTCTTCAAGTTTAGAAAACCACCAAGTCGGTTTTCCTCAAGCATGGAAAACATCATCGGTGGATTTTTCTTCAAGTATAGAAAAACGCCAAGTCGGCTCTCCTCAAGCATAGAAAGCATTATCGGTGGATTTTTCTTCAAGTATAGAAAACTGCCAAGTCGGCTTTCCTCAAGCATGGAAAGCATTATCGGTGGATTTCTTTAAGCATAGAAAAATGCCAAAATCTTATGTCAACTTTCCTCAGGCATGGAAAGTATCATCCGGTAGGTTTCTTTAGGCTTAGGAAGTTAACAAGTTCATCAGTCGACTTTCCTTAGGCAAGGAAAGTAGTTGTAGACACCCAAATGTGTCTCCCCAAAACCAAACCCAGTGACGAGTACCTTTCATGTCATGTGATTATTGAACAAAGCGAAAGTGTGAAAAGTCTAGTGATGAGGATGTTTTTATTAAAATATCTCTTATTTCTGTTTTTGAAAATATTTCTTTTTTTACCTTATTTTTTAATAACGTGCATTCCAGTTTAGTTTGGTCCATGATAAGGGTCCAATAATGGTGTAGTTATATGGGGTTTAAAAAGACCTTTCCAACGATATATTATAAGCCCTATTCCGATGAATAATGAGGAAGTTATGGCCAAAATACTAAATTGGACCCGGTTTGGTTTTTATATACGGCCCAATGATCTAGAGGAGGGCCTATTATTAATTATTATTCCTAATTCTATTAGGATAGATTATAGTCTTCTAGAATACTCTAGAAGGTTCTTTTAAATCCTAATGGGTTTAGGATTGATAATTATGTTTCAAAGAGTTTGAAATTGAATAAAACTACTCTTTTTAAGAATCCTTGTTTTGTACGAAGTGGAATATATTCGGATTTTATTTTTGTTCCTCATAATATTTATACAAATTTTATATGGTTGAATAGATCATGAAATTATCTTTCCAATGATATATTATAATATTAAATCCGAGTTATAACAAAAACGATATGAATGACATACAAAACTCTATCCAAAATTGACACCCTTTCACTATTTCTGCCATATTTTTGTATCTACAAAATATTTTAATCTGATTCAAATTGAATTAGAAAGTAGGCTTCACGATCTTTCCAAATACATATTATATGCCTTATTTGGATTTCCAGATCAAAAGATATGATAAAAACAAAAACGCGTGAAACTGATTATTAGCGTCTGACGCTAAGAGCGCCTGGCGCTAACCATCAGCGCCTGGCGCTAATAACCAGCGTCTGGCGCTAATAAATTTTTATTCTCGTTTAAACTCTGATTCATTTTTTTATACATCCGACTTATTTTCTCTATAAATAGCCTCTTAAAATTCTATTTTCAATGATCAATTCTAATCAATCCTTCTCATTTAATTATCACCAACTCTAATCAAGAATCTCTTGATTACTCTTTCTCTCTCTCTTTTCTAAACTAGCTTTTCCCATAAAAAATTCCGCATTTACAAGATCTAGAAACACCTAGCCAAGTTCAAAGTTGCCTTCGCCCTAGACGTGAAAGGTTTTAATTTCTGAGGGTTTGATCCCAAATCTTTATTTCAATTATTTAATTTAATTGTTTTGTTTATTATTTTCCTTGAAGTTACTAACGCGCGTATTTTGTTATTAGAAAGAGATACGAGGAATCGAAGTAAGTTCTTTAATTGTTTTCATTGTTATTATGATATAGAAATCATGTCTAGGGTGTTTTGATCTTCCTAGTATGATGTTTAGGGTGACAACAATAAGTTCCTAGTATCGTGTTGAAGGTAAAGAATATAATGTCAATTATGATTCATGCGATGCTTCCTATTTTCTTTCATAATATTCATATTAGGGTTAAAGCTTTTATTTTTATTGCTTAGTGACATGCTAGGGTTTGTTATTAATCTTGTTAGTATCATGCTAGAATCTTGCTATTATTATGCTTTAGCGTTGATATGATTATTTTAATTATGATTATTATGATGATTATGATTTTGACTATTATTTATGATTATTATTATGATTATTATTATGTTTCTTGTTTATATTTATTGTTATTTCTTGATCACGCCTTTTATGCATGTTTAAAGGGAATTGGTACTTGTAATCATGCTTAATAAGATAATTAATATCCTTGTTTAGGGTTAATTTGATTACAATTCAAGTGATCGCCAATAATAGTTTATTTGTGCATTAATATTCAACCAACATAGATAAACAGGTTTAGAGTTAATCCTATTCATTGCATGTTAGTCAGAAAGAGCACATGAATACGATCAGAATTAAGTAGAGGCCTATTATTAGGGCAGGTTCAATCTCTTTTAGGTAGGATTTGTACCTTCATTCCCGAACTACCAGTCATGGTTCCAGACCTATGGAAGCAAGTTTTTCTAAACTCGCGGTGTCCCATCCACTCGCGCCAACCCTTCACGGTTAGGCTTCCGCGCGGTGCATACGGACAATTAACCATGGACCCTCTTTTGACTAACCCATATCCCGAATTTTAGAGAACTAGAGCCATGGTTAGGTTGCAAACTCATTGCATCATATTGTGCCTACTTGACTAATTGTGCATTATTTGTTGTGCATACTCTATGTGTTTTTTCCTAACCGTTTGGTTTGACTTGTGATTAAGTCTTAATAAAATAATTAATGACTAAAGGACTTTGCTTAATTCATTAATTAATTAATTAATTTGAGCTAATAAATATACCTAAAATCGAGTCATTGTTCCTTTAAGTTAACCTGGATTTTTATTCCCGTATACAACACAAGCGTCAACTTGTTTTGGTCATAGCTGGAGTTTTAGGAAGAACTATGAGTCATACAATCTATGGATCTGTAGCCCCGAGTTTTATCTTTAATTTGGCATTGATTTCATCCCAATCAGAGTCACAGATCAAAAGTTATAACTAAAATACCACAGTATGTCCAGTTTAATGCATATACGTGAAGTCTTAACTTAGTCTTTGCTTGAGTCTAGTGACATGGTCATGACACGAGTCTTAACATGTCACTTACACTCACTAGTTTAACACACACTTTGTACATGTCACCATGACAATGTCTTAGGTTCATGCATGAGTCGGTTTTCCGTCATTTGAGTTGGGGGTACATTATATTCCTAATTTCTTCATATCCCTCCATCTACATCATTTTTCTTCACATCACGGCCTTCATTCTTCCTACCTTCTTTCATCTATGCATGTTGAATGGAGTTGAGTCAAATAATTAACAATGAATATCCCTAATTTCCCTTTCCACAGTACTTGGTCAAGGAGAGAAGGGCGATTAATCAAGGACAACACCTTTGTTCAAGTCTTACTTTTTTGATAAACCGATCCGTCAAAGGAGGAAAGCTAAGAAGATAATGGCAACTAAAGAAGAAGTCAATGAACTTAGGAATCAATCAATTACTGTGAATGAAGCATTGAAGGCTTTAACCCTAAAAATTGATGACCTTGTAAAGCAACAACAAATGAACCTTATGCAAGAAAGCTTGAGCAAGCTATCTAGTGACTATAAATTTCAGGGCATTAGTTCACAAGGGGTCTCTCTGGACAAGGAACTTCTTCCGCATAAGTTCAATGCCAACGACATCCCAAAATTTAAGGCAACAGATAACCCGTACTTTCATCTAAGAGCTTTTGAAACTATAATGAACATTAAGGGGATTGATAAGAAAGTCTTTCATTCTTTGTTTTCTTTATCTCTTGAGACCGTTTGCCAACAATGGTTCTTTTCCCTTGACAAAGAGAAAACCTCTTCTTGGGAGTCGATAACAAACGCTTTCATGGATAGATATCAATGCAACATTCAAGACGAAACAGACCATAGACAACTTGAGATGTTAAACAAAAAGAAAACGAAGGGTTCACTTCTTTCTTCAACAAATGGAGGGAAACTTCCGCTAACATGGTTAAGGTTCCTATCGAAAAAGAATCTGTGAGGATGTTTATCAAGATTCTCCAAGAGAAATATTCAAAGCACTTAAAATACCAACACAACTTGAATACTTTCAAGGCTGTGTATAATATAGGCATTGACATTGAAGATGACCTTCTGAAAGATAATAGTGCGAGAGGAAAGAAGAACGACCATCCTTCTTCTTCCTCTCCCATTAATGAAGTACATGCTACGAACGCCTCTAAATCACGAATCCAAAGGTCGAAAAGAGTGTTCACTCCACTTGGTATGAGTTATGAAACAGCTTTCGAGAAGCTACATCACAAAGGACTAGTCATGCCCATAGGGCCCATCAAGGATCCAGTTCCAGAAGCCAGGCCACCTAAGTGGGATCCTAATAAACACTGCAAATATCACCAAGGAAAGGGTCACGATACTGAGGAGTGTTGGAAACTCAAAGAAGCTATTCAAGATCTGATCGACAACAATGAAACTTCTGAGATTCTAGCCATCGAAGAAGATCAAACATCCTTCGATCCTTCACTTCTTATCACACCTGTAGGTGAGCCCATGATCGAGACAGCTTATATAACCTCTCTTAATGAAGTGGCCATGATTGAGGAGGGTGAAAGTATTTTCATTGATAATACCAGGTAAGACTCGTCAAGTCTAAAAGAGGACATTCGAAAACTGCAAGATGTTGTTACCATTCTCTTGAATGTGGTAGAAGGATTAGCAAATCGGGTGATGGTTATCGAACAAAATCGGGTGATGGTTATCGAACAAAATTCTCACCAAGGATATAATGAAGAACTCAATGCTCCTAAGCCACGGGAAAATCAGCCATTGAAGAATACACACCAATAGGAATGACTTACAATGAAGCTTTTGACTGTCTTCACGATCAAGGTCTCATTCACATCATTAGTCCCAGTCAAGACCCTCCGGCAGAAAAACGGTTTCCTAATTGGGATCCAAATTCTTATTGTCGATACCATAGAGGTCGTGGTCACACCACCGAAATATGTCTCGCCCTCAAAGATCGTGTTCAAGACCTCGTTGATTCAAACCTCCTTCATGTTCCTCCGCGCGACAAGAACGCCAAGATTAATAACAATAACAATAGTGGATGTAAAGGAAAGAAGAACAACTATCCTTCTTCTTCCGAAAACACCTACTCTAGTAACAGTGTTGGTACTTTAGACCTTAATGAAATCTTAGCTATGGATAATCGAGGATTTAGAAAGCAACTAAGAAAGGATTTCACCCCTATTGGAATTAGCTACGATGATGCTTTCAATCGACTCCATGCTAAAGGACTCATTACTCCTATTGGACCCATTCAAGATCCCCCACTTGAGAAGAGATTGCCTAATTGGAACCCAAAAGTACGCTGCAAGTACCATCAAGGTAAGGGTCATACTACTCAGAGCTGTTGGAAGCTAAAGGAAGCAATCCAATATTTGGTCGACAATAACGGGCTTCTCATACCTCCAGTCGGCAAGAACACCAAGTGATGATGAGCCAAGGGACAAGAGGCAAGCTTCAACAACAAGATTTCATGATCTTTTTTCTATTTTTTTACCCTTTCCCCAATAAGTTTAGCATATACACCTTTATATTCTCCTTAGATTTATTTTGTAGGATCATTATTTCTTTTCCTTTAATAAAAATGAGCATTTATTTTCTTACATATGATCATTTCATTACATTAAAAAAAATAAAAAATAAAATCCATGTTGAATTAAGCACAGGTATACCAATGATTTGAGGCACCCCTTGTAGCCACATCATATCACTTCTCACCCTTCAAATATGCAATCCTTTTTTGATAAACCACTTTGAGCCTCGTCTAACGATAGACCTTTCATTTTTCAACCCATATCTACCTAATCTTGGGATGGGATAGTGTGCAACTTATGCAGTTTTCAATATCATAAAAAGCTTGAGTGATTTCAAAAGATCAAAATAAATAAAAAAGAAATAGAAAATAATAAAAGTGTACAAAAGGGCAAGTGTTCCAATGTCTTTGACATGAACATGTCTTTGATATGAACACATCTCAGATTGCGTCTCTTATCGAGTGCTCAGTACCGTGCGTGAGAAACATGAATGCCAAGTGAGTGATAGACCGCATGATCAGGATTGCCTACACTTATAAAAATAAAAATTAAAGCTAAAGCAAAAAAAAAAAAAAAAAAAAAAAAAAAAAAAAAAAAAAAAGAAGAAAGAGCTAAAAAAGAGAAGCAAGCCTCAAGCAAAAAAATATAAAGATTCAAAAGCAAGGTTGCACACCTTAGGGGCTTATCGAGGGTCTTGAGCCTTTATCCCCTTCTTCTATAACCTTTAGCCTAACCACATTACAACCCTTAAAAAGACATTTTTTGAGTTATACACACACTTGTGTGAGGTTAGGCTAGAGCTACATTCGGCCTGATTCCTAACGGATACGTAGGCAACCTCACATCGAGGTGCGGCCGTAATAAAAATGCATTCATATTCACATTCACACACTCACACAATAATCATATCAAGGGATCCCTGTGCTCATCCCTATTCATGTACAGATAGACTTGGGGGCTTGATCCCTAAATCATTAGCTTACCTAGCCTAAGATTCACCACCATTTGACACAATTAAAAAATAATATATTTCCACACACTTAGCCCTTGCGGCCTAACTTTAGTGTCACTTTCACACACTGCACAGATACATGACCAAATATACTTTCCCTTAGGAACCCTTTGTCAGGAAATCTTAACACAACGTTGAAGCATGTATTATCATATCAAAATCACTCATCAATCATTATCATCATTGCATCGAAGTATGATGTGCTTAGCCTCCGCGCCTAAGTTACCTAAATACTTTCATTATCGAGTCAACTAGGATAGTCTAAGATGTTACAATCCTTGTACTATGAGAAATAATATTTGACTAAGCTCATTCAACATGCACCTTTAAAAACTTCACTTCGATTCTTTTTCGTGTCTTTCTTTTTCGGGAGAAAGTCGGTACCTTCCACAAAAATGACGGAAATTTTTTGCTTTTTTGCATTATCGAGTCGCACAATCATAATACAATGCACACACGGGTCATGAGTCACATGTGTCATTTCACTTTGAGTCGAGTCAACCTCAATTCAATCACAGCGAGTCAAGTTTATACCTTGAATCGTGTCAAGTCAATGAGTCAAGCGACATTAAACCTTAGGTCAACCCTAAAATAATAAAAGAGATTAGCAAAGTCCTATAGTCAAAGATAAATACAGGTGCATCCCGACTCCAGCGCCAGACGACAACATCTAGCGTCTGGCAACAGATTTCAGCGCCTGGCGCTAGATTTCATCGTCTGGCGACAGAGCCAAATTGCGGCGCCAGAGGCATTGCAGCGGCGACAGAACGCTCAACCACTCGGAGCAGTTATTTCAACTTCTTTCAGCAATTTCGGGTTCCTTGGTACGCTAGTTAGCCCCTATAAGCAATTTGACATGATTAAGTAGTCGACTGGATTACAATCGTAATAAGTGATCGACCTGACGAAAGATCATCCCACTTAGCTTAAAGCGCCTAAAACATTGGCTCATTGCAAGACACCGATGAACTGGTTCATAAACAGCAGAGACACCGACATACTGGTTCATAAACAGCAGAGACACCGACATACTGTTTCATAAACAGCAGAGGCACCGACATGATGGTTCACAAGCATCAAAAGCGCCGACGTACTAGCATAGTGGAAGCAAAGTTCAAGCGAGCTTTAAAGATAGACAAGCGTTGGTCTTCGGAAGTTTTCTTCGGAATATTATCGCAACAAACATTCAAGTATTAGAGCTCTATTGTTTAGAGACGCGTGGACATATCATCAAAGCTCTATTGTTCATAAACGCGTGGACATATTATCAAAGGTCTTTTGTTTAGAGACGCGTGGACATATTATCAAGCTCTTTTGCTCAGAGACGCGTGGGAATCCTATTATCGAGCTCATTTGCTCAGAGACGCGTGGGTATCCTATTATCAAGCTCTTTGTTAAGAGACGCATGGACACATCATTCGAAGTTCATATTAAAAAGAAGCTCTTTGTTCAGAGACGCGTGAACATATCCAAAAAGATTTGTTCTTCATAGGCGAGTGAACATCAAAACAGCAAGATGGCGTTCCCTAGATTGTGGAAAGTTGTCGCAACAATAATGCAGCAACAAATCGGTTACCTCTAGAGACGTGTGCTCGAAGGTGCAAGATACGCGTTTGTTAATTCTTTTATCTGTTTTAACTAACGCTAGTTTGCAGGTATCGGAGTTACAAGAATGATTTAGGATCGCAGAACGTTCTAAATCATTCTTCGTCCCTATCGATACTTTGACTTTCGTTTTCAAAACTTGCGTTTCTCCAAACTCAGTCAACGTGGGGGCTTCTGTAGACACCCAAATGTGTCTCCCCAAAACCAAACCCAGTGATGAGTACCTTTCATGTCATTTGATTATCAAACAAAGAGAAAGTGTGAAAAGTCTAGTGATGAGGATGTTTTTATTAAAATATCTCTTTTTTCTATTTTTGAAAATATTTCTTTTCTTACCTTATTTTTTAAAAACGTGCATTCCAATTTAGTTAAATCCATGATAAGGGTCCAATAATGGTATAGTTGGATGGGGCTTGAAAAGACCTTTCCAACGATGTATTATAAGCCCAATTCCGATGAATAATGAGGAAGTTATGGCCAAAATACTAAACTGGGCCCGGTTTGGTTTTTATATGCAGCCCAATGATCTAGAGGAGGGCCTATTATTAATTTTAATTCCTAAAGCTATTAGGATTGATTATAGTATTCTAGAATAATCTAGAAGGTTGTTTTAAATCCTAATGGAGTTAGGAATTATAATTATGTTTCAAAGAGTTTGAAATTGAATAAAATTACTCTTTTTAGGAATCCTTGTTTTGTACGAAGTGGAATATATTCAGATTTTATTTTTGTTCCTCATAATATTTATCCAAATTTTATATGGTTGGATAAATCTTGAAATTATCTTTCCAATGATATATTATATTATTAAATCCGAGTTAAAAAAAAAGATATGAATGAGATACAAAACTCTACCCAAAACTGACACCCTTCCACTATTTCGGCTGTATCTTGTTATATACAAAATATTTTTATCTGATTTTAATTGGGTTAAAAAGTAGACTTTAATAGCTTTTTAACGACATATTATATGCCTTATTTGGAATTCCGAATCAAAAGATATGATAAAAAAAATCGCGTCAAACTGATTATTAGCACCTGAAGCTAAGCATTTGCGCTAGGCGCTAAGGCTTAGCGCCCGGCGCTAACCTTTAGCGCTTGGCGCTAATGACCAGCGTCTGGCGCTAATCAAGTTTTATTCTTGTTGAAACTCTGATTCGTTTTTTTATCTATCGGATTGATTTTCTCTATAAATAGCCTCTTAAAATTCTATTTTCAATGATCAATTCTGATCCATCCTTCTAATCTAATTATCACCAACTCTCATCAATAATCTCTTGATTACTCTTTCTCTCTATCTTTTCTAAAATAGCTTTTCCCATACAAAATTCCGCATTCATAAGATTAGAAACACCTAGCCAAGTTCAAAGTTGCCTTCGCACTAGACGTGAAAGGTTTTAATTTCTGAGGGTTTATCCCAAATCTTTATTTCAATTATTTAATTTAATTGTTTTGTTTATTATTTTCCTTGAGGTTACTAACGCGTGTATTTTGTTATTAGAAAGAGATACGAGGCATCCAAGTAAGTTCTTTAATTGTTTTCATTGTTATTATGATATAGAAATCATGTCTAGGGTGTTTTGATCTTCCTAGTATGATGTTTAGGGTGACAACAATAAGTTCCTAGTATCATGTTGAAGGTAAAGAATATAATGTCAATTATGATTCATGCGATGCTTCCTATTTTCTTTCATAATATTCATATTAGGGTTAAAGCTTTGATTTTTATTGCTTAGTGACATGCTAGGGTTTGTTATTAATCTTGTTAGTATCATGCCTAGGATCTTGCTATAATTATGCTTTAGCGTTGATATGATTATTTTAATTATGATTATTATTATGATTATGATTTTGACTATTATTTATGATTATTATTATTATTATGATTATTATTAAGTTGCTTGATTATATATATTGTTATTGCTTGATCACGCCTTTTATGCATGTTTAAAGGGAATTGGTACTTGTAATCGCGCTTAATAAGATAATTAATAACGTTGTTTAGGTTTAATTTGATTACAATTAAAGTGATCGCCATTAATAGTTTATTTGTGCATTAATATTCAACCAACATAGATAAACAGTTTTAGAGTTAATCCTATTGATTGCATGTTAGTCAAAAAGAGCACATGAATGCGATCAGAATAAAGTAGAGGCCTATTATTAGGGCAGGTTCAATATCTTTTAGGTTGGATTTGTACCTTCATCCCCGAACTACCAGTCATGGTTCCAGACCTATTGGAGTTGACGATCTCTTGGATCGTTAAGGGGTGTAACCTTCACCCTTTGAACGGTTTACAAGTTCCTAAAATTTGTTGGCGACTCTTTTGCTCTATCTTCTTTCCCTTTGGACGCCACCGTACTTTAGTGTATGATCACAGTGGGGTTCAAGTTAGGGAT
The DNA here is from genome assembly GCF_001683475.1 of Chenopodium quinoa. Classification (NCBI taxonomy): domain Eukaryota; kingdom Viridiplantae; phylum Streptophyta; class Magnoliopsida; order Caryophyllales; family Amaranthaceae; genus Chenopodium; species Chenopodium quinoa. The sequence continues at coordinate 5,990,980 of NW_018745413.1, forward strand.
TAATGCTTGAAATATTCTCTTCAAAAGTGTTTCAGCGAAATGTCATCCGGTGGATTCCTTCAAGCATAGGAAGCTACCAAACTCATTTGTCACCAATACACTGGTCAGATACGTAATCTATCCTTTTACTCTTTTATCTTTAAAACTAATATTTTTTAAGGTATCAGCATATGTAGAGTGATTTAGGATCGCAGAACATCTTAAATCATTCTTCGTCCTTATCGACTACTTTGACTATCGTTTTCGAAACTGACGTTTCTACAAACTCAGTCAAAGTGGGGGCTTTTATAAACCCCTAAAAATGTCTCCCCAAAACCAAACCCGATGATGAATAATCTCTCACTGCCATTATTGTTCGGATTCAGTATTTAATCCCGAGAGTGCTTAAAAAATCGTATTTAATTAAATTCAGTTTTTAAATAGTCCTTGGATCAGTCTTGATGTTTAGTCAAAGCATAGTTTATTTTTAATTTTATCTGAAACCTTTTTTATTTAATTTATTATTTTGGCCCAAACCTTTTTATTTTATTTATTTTATTATTTTTTCCCAATTAATTAATAATAAATCAGAAATGACCGAAATTATCAATCGGCACTTAAAAAGGCTAAACGAAATTGGGGCAAAAATAAATTTAGACTGAAAAATGGACGCACAATTTCCCGCGTCACGGGGTCCAATGCCATGCCACGGTGTGCATTCCCGTGACATGGTGCCAATACGGGGCAACTCCGTGTCCTTTCTGCGTAAACCCTTCACACGTTTTACCACCCGTAACCTAATTATTTCCCGCGTCACTCAGTTTTCCCCCGTGTCATGGGATTTTTCCCCGTCAGACGATGCCTGGCACCGTGTCACGGTGTTCTCTGCCGGGTTTTTATCATTTTAGGGTTTTGTGTGTTCCCTCTACTCATTTTTCCTATTACTACCCCCTTTTTTCTGATGTACGGGGCATTAATTAACTCTCTTTTTCTCTCTTCTATGCTCTAGCCTAAACACTAGTCTACCCTTCTCCTTTAAAAATTCCTTTTTCAACCACTCCAAGGAGTTCGTACTTTACTCAAGGTTCCGTCCTTAAACCAAGGCGTGAAAGGTAGAACTGTTTGAGGGTTTGGCCCCAAATCAACTCTATTTAATCTAATTTAATTTAGTTATTGTTTTATTTTTCCTTGAAGTTACTAACTCGTTTATTATTTTATAGTTGCAAGCAAACAGAATCAAAGTAAGAATTATGTTCCTTTTATTTCTATTATTTTTCTAATGATTTTATATTGTTGGATTTATTGTTAAATTGCTTCCAATACTAATGTTTATTTTATTATATTTATGATCACCATATTGCATGTTTAAAGGGAATATGTAACTGAAAATCACGCCTAATAAGATAATTTGAACGACCGGTTTAGGTTCCTTTTTAATCTTTTTATTAATTCAAGTGATCACTAATATTTTAGAATTATATGTTGCATTAATATTCAACCAATTTAACATAATAATAGTTCGAAGCGAATTGAATATTTTATTTGTATGCTTTTGAGATCGCAGGAATACTTTTCACTATAAGAATCGAGTATAGGCCAATACGGGGCAAATGTGACTCCATGACTCACTTCGTACCATCATCCCCGATCCTCCTTTCGTGGTTCCAAACCATATGGAATTAGTAATCTCATGGATTATGAATGGGGTGTAACCTTCAAGGGTCAATCGTTTTTGCCTATCGTTGTCCCTTATTCGTGTTGTAGTGCTGCTAATGAGGTTTTGCGCCGTGATTTGGGAATTAATCGGGAGATTAGTGAGCCATTAAAAATTCCATCATAAGAAGACAGAGCACTGCCACGTGTCACATATGCAGCAGATGACTTCTCTCAATGGCACTTCATGGGGGGTTGGAACAATGAGGTGTCACAAGATAACTTTGCCCCACGTATTACCTAAATCGGCTTGGCAGTTGTATTTAGCTGAATACGAGTTTCAAAGAGGTGATCCTTATCTCCCTTTTGGACAGCATGCAACTTCTTCAAGGGCCTAAACTCATGTGGCCCTTCACTCAGATTGGGCCGTGGACTCAAAAATAATATTCTCACAAGTCAATTCTCTTGGTGTACCTTAAATAGATCAATATGGATCAACTTATGTAGTAGGTTTGGGCCGGCCTAATGTTTGGCACCAAGATTCTCAACCTCCGTCTAATAATCGGTCTCCATCAATTGGATATGTTCAGTTGGTACCCAATTTGCCTCCTTCCATGCCATAATTCTCACTACCCCCTCTTGGACCCCATCGTCCAATATTTGAAGACCTATTTTACGCTGGGCCCAGTCATTAGACTTCTTCACCACATCGGACTTCTCCCCCTTTATCAAACCCTTTACCAACGACTGTTTCACCTCCCTCTCTTGGTGCCTACGGGTCTTGGGACGTATCTGACGAGTGTTTGTCTTCTCCGGCACCCTCATTTTTATATTCCTTTTCAACAGACAGGGCTGAAGACTCTGGATACATAGCGGATTCTTCATCTGAAGCTTTTCAGTTCCCTTCGCCGACGTCGCCTACAACCCTAGGGTCGATTGCTTCTTATGATGAGGTAGAGTCAGATAGAGTTGTGCCTATGGAATGTTCGCCTCCCATTTCTCCTCCGTCTTCCCCTGTTCAGCCGGTTGAACCGGCTTCTTCCGACCGCACAATCACGGACCCAGCTTGTAAGAGGAAAGCTTCTGAAGGTTCGAGTGGTTTTTCTGGTGAAAGGCAAGACTAAACTTTGCCATTGGGTGAAGACAATTTGTCCAACAAAACGATCGAGCGATGCGGTTGAACCTTCAGCCCCGCCACTTCCCATTCCACATGTTGATCAGTCAGTTTATTCTAGTTGTTTCCCATGTCTATTGCCCTATAAGAAACAAAAGAAGCATTTTGGTTCTTATTCTACAGCCTCGTCTTCATCGGGTTCGGTGACTGCCCAGAATGGGTCACCTAGGTCGGGATGAAAGTGGGTGCTTGGAATTGTAGGGGTTTGGGTCAAGCGGATGCCCCTAAAATTCCTTATCTTTTATCACTAGTCCGCTCTCATAGTTTGGATGTTGTTTTTCTCATGGAAACGTTACTTTCTGTAGATAGTGTTGCAAGCAAGTTAGCGTCTTTATCTTTTTAGGGTTATTATGGTATAGACGCTGTAGGTTTAAGTGGTGGGTTGTTTGTCTTTTGGTTTGCTCCAGTGGGATTGGTTCCCTTGTACATATCCCAAAATGTTATCCTATGTAAATTTGTGGTTGGTGATGAAATAAAATATTATATATTTGTTTATGGTATGCCTCAAATTTCTAATAGGCATGAAGTATGGTGTGTTATTTCATATCTCATAGCTACCTATCCGAATGCAGTTATAATAGGAGATTTTAACTAGGTGGAATTTTTGTCGGATAAGGTGGGAGGTAATATGTCTATTCCTATTAGGTTAGACTTTATAGATTTGAGGATCGATACTGGTTTAATTGCAGTTCCGTTATCTGGACCTCAGTTTACTTAGACCAATAATCAGATTCATTAGGATTCTATTTTTGAACGGTTGGACAGGGCTTATGCCACAGCCCTTTGGATGGATAAGCACCTGGATACGTCAGTATCTCATCAATTAATTTTGTTCTTGGACCATGCGGCTATTATACTCTCAGATTCAGTCACTCCAAATCACATTAGGCGTCCGTATCGAATAGAGAACTGGTGTTTAACAGCAACAGAAATTCATTCCATTGTAGATTCGGTTCTATCTCAGTTTGTGGCAGGGTCACTGATGTTCATTGAAGGAGTTGTGTCTTCGATAAGTGCAATTACTATATATAACAAGGATCACTATTTTGGAGATAATAAGTTCGTTCTCTTGGGGCGTCATCATTTGTTGCTAGACTATGAGAGATGATCTTTTGACTAGTCAAATAGTCCAAAGCCCGCTAGAATGGATCCTATGAGGTCACACACAAGGGTATTGGGTTAAGCAAGTTAGAGGCCTATTAATGGGCCTCATGAGCATTTAACTAATCATGTAATGGATTGGGCTAGCATAGTTAGATTAAAATTAGGTTTTGGGCTTATGACATGGTCTCTTATTTAGAGATGAGATCTATAAATAAGATTCATGTCTAGGGTTGCAAGTAAGCAGCCATAATTCACACACAGTGTATTTTGACATCAAGGCAACCAATCCCAAAAATCTTAATTCCTCTCTCCATCTCACGGCTATCTCTCTCCTCCCCTCGTCAGTACGGTCGACCACCCTTGATGGCGCGTGTGGTGGTTCGTTGCTCGCTCTTCTCCGTAGAAGGTCAATTGAAGGGTTCAATTGCAACTAACTAGCATTAGTGGAGGTCTTAATTTGTGCCCGTAGACCAAGTAGAGGAATCACGCTTGGGGTTCTTTATCTCTCATTATTCTTGCCCGATCGCACGTGGAATCACGCTTCAAAGGTACAATTATATGTTCTTTATGTGTTATGCATTAGATCTTGGGATTAGGTATTATATGAATATGATTCATGTTTTTCCGCTGCGTAGTACCTATAAACCCCTACAATGGTGTCAGTTAGTCTATTACATATACGCATATTGACAATACTTCTTTGATAATCCGCAATTTTAATTCAATTAGGAGGGAGCATAATTTAACTATGGGTCAATTATTATATTTAATGTGATTAAACTTTTGTAATTAATAAATGTGATTTAATAATGCTTAAAATAGCCATGAAAAGGACCGAATTAAGCCCTACATCATTCAAAAATTTCGAACCCTAGAACCCTAGTTTCGGATTTTCGAAAACCCTAATCCTAATTTTGAATTATTTCGAAAACTTCTAGCCCTAAAATGTGATTTTTGTGCTTGATTTTGATTAAATTCGATTTGTTTTATGTTTCGTAATTTTAATCGGATTGATTTATGCATAAAAATATTTTGTGTATGATCATCGAATTAATTTTAAAAGTTAAAATTAAACTGGGATTAATTTTATGATGAACCCTAATTTTAAGATTCAAAAGTTGGTATATTTGATATTATCCATATTTAAAGTTGTTAAATAGGTAATTATCCATAATTAAAGTGGTTAATTTTGGATAAGATTGATTAGGATATTTTGAGCATATTCCAAAAGGATAAAGATTGATTTAAATAATGTGATTATCCCATAATTATTTTGGGTACAATTGATTTAAAATTTTGTGATTGGCTAGTTTTTAGGATAGAATTTCCTAACATTGTTAGGATAATTTTTGAGGATAAATATGATTTATCTTTAAAGATTAAAATAATATTTTATTCTATCTCATGACTAACTTAAACTATATGATATTTTATTGATGGTCAAGAATAATATATGATATTATCTAATTGCATTAATTAAAATATGAGATATTTAGGAGCCATGTTTTCTTAATTGTGAACATTCGATGTTGTAGTTTAGGAAAGCATGATGAGTGATTTATTTTATGACATTTTATAATATACGATGTTATTTATTACTAGTATGGCCCATAGATTCTAAATACGATCTGCGCATCGTGATGTATTTTTGTAATCTAAATACGGTCTGCGTGCCGTTATGTGTTTTTGTAATTTATTTTATTTTATTTAAGTAGTAGATAGAATAGAATAGTATTACAGGTTGCAGTTAATCCAAGAAATCCATGGAGTGAAGGCCCAAAAGAGCAAGATAGATGAGATCCATGAAGGTTCAAGTGGGAGCTTTTTGCTTTATTAGTTTTTCTAAGGATTAAGAGGCCATACTATGTCATGTTGTATTTATGCATTAGTAGATTATGCATGTTAGATTTTATTTATGTTGCTTGATGATGCACTAGAGTTCACTAAATAATCACAACATAATAAATCTAGGTCCCGGTAATATTGAGGTTGCTTTTCCAATTAAAAACCCGATGAAACCTTTGATATTTATGATGGGTCATGCCTCAGCTGGGTGTCATTATATCTTTGGGGAGTGGGGGTAGATCACGTTCTACGCTTTTGATTGGTTACACTCAACAAGGTTACCTAAAGGGTTTAGAACCTTGAAGCTAAGGGTAATAATTATACATGTGATGATTAATTATTCAACCAAGAGTTACAAAGAGTTGTAATAAGTAAAGAGTTTACTCACCTTGAAAATGTAATACTTGATGGTAGGACCTCATTCCGGTCAATTATTGCATAAATAAAGGTTCTTGGAATCATTTTATTCAATAGGGATCAATTATAATTGAATAAATGCTTTAAAGTTGTCAATTTAATTAGCTTATGGCACTTTAAATTTTTATTAAACATAATTGAATTTTGAGTTTACTTATAAGTAACATGTCGTTCTAATTTTATTATTAAATATAATCTCCTCGATTGAAAATAAAGTTGAGAAACGTTCTCAAAAGTTAAAAGATAACCCATAAACCTATATTCCAATTTTGCTAAGATGGTTCTAGAAGACAAGTTTTAGAAATCCATGTCACATGTCTAAGGTTGATTTGATTCAAAATGTTTGAGTAAATGCCAACACATCTTCATTTTGAAAATTGTTTCAAGGGATATAATGAGGTGGGAGGTACAAACCCTCTAAAAGACAAGTATAGAAGTCCAAAAAAGTGTTTGAATATAAGAAAGTGATTGGAAATCTCTATGATCAAAAGTTGATCAAAATGACGCTATTTTTCATCCACTTTATATAAGAGTTAAATAGTTCATTAAACTCTAATATGAATAATGATTGAATAGACTTAGCAAAATCATGAAAAGTGCTTAAGGAAGTTAAGCAAAGCATCATTTTGAACCTAAGAGAAATGTTCTAAGTTGCTCAAATGGAAAGGTTTATGAGTATATGAGGATTGCATTAGGAAGTTATAGGCCAAGAAATGCAAACAAGTTGCTACTTCTCAAACCTAGAGCTACTTACATGCTAAAAGTTGTTATGAACAATAAATGTTTCAAATTAAATGGACCAATTCCAATTGATTAGAAACTACCTCATATAGTTGGAAGGTAAAAAGAATGAAAATGTTCCAATTTAAAAAGTATATTATAGAAATTGATTTAGCACATTGCTACTTCTTGGACATATGATGTCTTGTTTAGTTCTATCACATTGAGAATGAGGTTGACCTAAATGAATAAGTATGGCTAAGGAAGAAATAAATCTACATGTTTAGAAACAAATGTTGCTACTTCACAAATAGAATCTACAAGTCTGGAAGCAAAAGTTTCAACTTTACAAGTAGAACTTACATTTCACCTCACCTAGTTATTGACTAGAATTAAATAAATGTTACTCATTCTTTTCATTATCAAAACATACCCATTCAATATTAGTAATGACTAAGCATTGAAAATTCAAAAACATGGACTAAATGTTATTCTATGCTTCATTGAGTCACAATGTGTTTTGAGATTGCTAAATAGGTTTAAAGTTTTATATGATAGAAATAATTAAACCATTTCTAGATATATAAATTGTCTCTAAAATGTCAATTAATTTAAATGAAAAATGAACATTGCATGTGAAAGATCCAAAGGGATGGACTTTCAATATCATTCTAATTCGAACGTTTTGACAAAGTCACCATTTAGAGAAATGATTATGTGAATTCGAGGTCAAATACATATCGATGTAAGAAAACCAAAGGTTCAAAGGCTAGATACGGACAATGAAACTTCATTTGTGATATGATAACTAATTATGCTTAGTTGAAGCATGGAAGTGAAAATTTTGAAAAGTTCAAAATGTTCAGTATGAAGTTCAGTATCAACTTAACGAGATAATGTTTACATTACAATATGATTGTAATTGTGAAAATTTTAGTCAGGGCATGTACTTGGCAACACATTCAAAGTATTGCTATTTGATCGTAATAATGAGAATTTAACCAAGACTTTGATAAACATCCAAAAGTTGTGAAATCGTTTTACAACAAACTCCATTACAAAACCTTATGAAATGTTCATAAAAAGGAGCTATCAATCTATATGAGTCATATTTTGATAATGGATGTAAATTACCTATCTTCCAACCATTGTTCAAGGGATATACTTTTAAGATAAGCTGCAAAATTAAACAAACTACATAGGTCAAATAAAAATGTCGAAAAGGTTTCATATGTGATATGGATAAGAAAAGTTCATATTAAGTCTTTCTACAAAACGAGGAATACAAATTGTATTAAATCGTTTGATGCATGTTCGATTCCTATATAGAACAATGGGTACTACTATACAAACCATACTTAGCACAAAATGTTTGTTGCTCAAGTAGGTGCCCTTATGGAAATTGTCCCAAAAGGTCAAGTGGGAGTAGTATAAATCTCAAAAGAGTTTGAGAAAAGAAACAAACAAACGTGGTTCAAACCATGATTGGTTCACCCTATGCTAAATGTGCCTCCTCAAAAGGCAAGTGGGAGTATAAGAATCTCAAAAAGTTCGAGAGCCTTGAAAAGTTCAAGAAAAGTGAATTCGATAGTCTTGAAGAAATTTGAGAAGTTGTCGAATAAAAGAAACAATATGAGCATGATTCACCTCATGTTACAAATATAGGAATAATAACCATGTGTCGAAGGTAGTACATTCCAAGTGCACATCCTCTATTGTCGTTTCTCATTGAAAACTAAACAAAGTTGTTGTATGAGTTTTAATTGTTGCATCAAACCCACAACGATGACTAACATATGTAAAACTTAGTCAAAGAAATATGATTTCATATTGACTAAGAGTTCTAAAATATTCATTTTGGAACATTATGATTATGCAAGTAACAAAGATGATTTGACTAGTTATGACTCCCAGTGGTTTAAAACTAGGAAATCTGAGATAGACTCTAAGTCTATAAGCAAGTGTATGACACGTGAATAATTTGCCTAATTGGGTGAGACCCATTATAAGAAAAACATACAAGAAAGAAAAATGTTTTCTAACTAAATTAAAGACTTGTTAAAGGATTCAACAAATTCATAGTATGACTATGACTACGATGAAACCTTTACATTAGTCATCTTGCAAAGATCTATTAAAGATATTTTAGTGATTTTTACCTTATAAGACTTGATAAATGTATTTCAAAACGCTTTATTGAAATTGTTCATGAAAGAAGATTTGTATATGATACAATCAAAAGTTTGAAGATCCAATAATCCTAAGGATGCAAAGCATCATGGAGTTAGTGTTCTTAATTTTGTGAGCTAATCAAATCGTTTGATGTTCTCGTAAAATGAATAAAAGGTCTTGTGTGTAAAAGATGTTTAGTGGGAGCTATGAAGTCTTCTTGGTCTAGTACAGAGAGCAAATTATTCATTTCTTTAAGGGTCAAGTGATGGCTAATGCATTTTGTATGAAAAACCTTGAAAAAGAAGATGAGTACATTTGGGATTCAAGATCTATATAGATAGGTCTCGAAGGATGTTTGAGCTTGGTTATGAAACTTATATCGATAAGATTCTTATAAGGTTCAACATTAAATTGAAAGGAGTTTCAATCCCATGTAGCATGGCACATTGCTAATGATTCAATACTTTGAGAAAGGTTAATGAAATTAAGGTTTAGAGTGATGATCCGTATGCAGTATGCAAAGGATATTTCATGCATGTCATGGACTATACTTGTCTATTTGATTCACGTGTTTTAAGAACAAATGATGATAGATTTCAATCGAAATCCAATGTGATGTTGGAATACAAATTAGAAATTCCTAAGTTCCTAGTATAAGGACGAAGGAAAATCCTTAGTGAATGGAGATTAATATAATTATAAAATTTAGAAATTGCAAAAAATTCATGTTTATGAGAATGTCTCATGAACTGTACTTATAAACCCCTTCCATGACCAAGGTATAAGAGTCATACTAAGATTCTTGGATTGTAGCAAGTTATGTAATTTGAGTTGTGTATATTTTGAGAAAACATGTCACATAAGTAATACATGAACTTGCAGAATTTTGTTTATCAATTGAAACAAAGTTTCAATCTTATTTAATCGAGGTTTCAATATTAAATAAAATGTCCAAAGTTTCAATCTTATTTAATCTTATTTGACCTGGTGAATGAAACCCCACAGGTGAACTAAATTCATATAATATTTAAGTTCCTAGTTCGGAATCATTAAAATGGACATAAATTATTTCAATAAATTGACTAGCATGTTAAGGTTGATTGGATAGCGCAGTTTCATGGGCTATAGGAGCGTAGTGAAGCTCGGTCAATCACATGGATATGCATGAATGATGCATGATCAAACTATAGACATACTTTGAAGTTCAAGTATAGAGCTTCCAGATATATTAGTGGATTATTCCTTTGACATGAGTGGAACACTAATTCCATTCAATGGCTGATTTAACTGTGGTACATTCAAACGTCTGCCCGTAACTGGAGATTATAAAGGGTGTTTCCCGGTTATTTTAGAAGTTGAGTGGGAGCTTTGGTTACCATAAGATTGGATTGAGTCTACTTATTAAATAGGAATGTGTCTTGGCCCCTTGAAAAGGGAGAATTCAGAAAAATGCATGACCGTGCTCAAATACATTACATAGTAATCATTTGTTCTTTGAATCTCACTCAGTTTTTCAAGAAAAGATTAGTATACTAATATGATCACGACATGAGATGCAATCATATTATCAAATAGACACACATTGACTTAAAGAATTTGAATATTGCACACTTGTCTCAGACAAGTGGGAGATTGAAGGAGTTGTGTCTGCGATATGTGCAATTACTAGATATATCAAGGATCGCTATTATGGAGAAAATAAGTTCGTTCTCTTGGGGCGTCATCATCTGTTTCTAGACTATGAGAGATGCTCTTTGGACTGGTCAAATAGTCCAAAGCCCGCTAGAATAGATCCTATGAAGTCACACATAAGGGTATTGGGTTAAGCAAGTTAGAGGCCCATTAATGGGCCTCATGAGCATTTAACAAATCATGAAATGGATTGGGCTAGCATAGTTAGATTGGAATTAGGTTTTTGGCATATGACATGGGCTCTTATTTAGAGATGAGATCTATAAATAAGATCCATGTCTAGGGTTGCAAGTAAGCAGTCATAAGTCACACACAGTGTATTTTGACATCAAGGCAACCAATCCCAGAAACTCTAATTCCTCTCTCTATCTCACGACTATCTTTCTCCTCCTCTCGTCCGTATGGCCGGCCACCCTGGGTGGCGCGTGTGGTGGTTCGTTGCTCACTTTTCTCCGTAGAAGGTCAATTGAAGGTTCAATTGCAACTAACTAGCATTAGTGGAGGTCTTAATTTGTGCCCTTGGACCAAGTAGAGGAATCGCGCTTGGGGTTCTTTATCTCCAATTATTATAGCTCGATCGCACGTGGAATCACGCTTCAAAGGTATAATTATATGTTCTTTATGTGTTATGCATTAGATCTTGGGTTTAGGTACAGTACAATATGATTCATGTTTTTCCGCTGTGTAGTACCTATAAACTCCTACACTCTCCGACTCGGAAGTTAGCTTTGCTCAAGAATTAGCTTTTAGCCTGGTGTACTGCAAATAAAAAGCTTTGGGGTATCAATTGGAATTCGTTAGCCATGGAAATTAGTCAACAAGAGTTTAATTTATCCAATTATGTTGGTCGTTCCCTTTTTATTAATACAAAAGAAGAAAAGATAGCAACATCCTAGGTTGTCTTTCATTACTGGCAACAGCGTGCCAAAGTTCGATGGATGTAACAAGTGAAGTTCATTAAAAAGCTCTTTTCTCTTTTGTCCAGGCTCGACGGCGTCGTAATACTATCCACAATCTAAAGGATTCGGAGGGTGAATGGCTTACGGACTCAGGAAGGATTCACTCACTAGAGCTCTTTTTCTATAAGGAGCTATACAAGCCTTCTGAATCTTTTGTTGTCCCAAAAATCTCCTGGTGGGACCAATTAAGTCTGCCTTCACTTTCTCCAGCGCAATAGCATTTTCTTTCACTTCCTTTTTCAACTGAAGAGATTCGGTCAACCATGTTTGCTATCGAAGATAACAAAACTCCGGGCCCGAACGTGTTCTCGTCGGCTTTCTTTAAGATTCACTGGGAGGTGGTCGTTTCTTTTGTGGTTACAACTGTCCAATATTTTTTTGCTCATGCTATATGCTAAAAGATTTGAATCGGACTTTCCTAGTTCTTCTTCCCAAAATGGAAAATCCTGAGTTGTTTTCTCAGTTTCAGCCTATACATTTATATAATGTGCTTTATAAATGCATAGCTAAATGTCTCATAGGTCTTATGCGGCATGTACTGCCCTTTTTGGTGTTAGACTTTCAGAATGCTTTTGTTCCTAGAAGGCTTATGTCTGACAACGGTCTGTTGGCTCATGAAATAATGTCTTTTATGAATGCTTCTAAGGCTCGAAAATGATTATATGCGGCTCTTAAGCTTGACATGAATAAGGCCTATGACTGGGACAACTAGACCTTTCTTCTGAGAACTTTACAGGCCTTCGGTTTTCCAGCCTATTAGATTCATATCATTAGGCAGTGTGTGTTTACAGTCTCTTATCAGATGTTGGTCAATGGTAGGCCTTCACCTGCTTTCCAGCCTCAGTGTGGTCTGAGGCAAGGTGATCCTCTCTCTTTGTATCTGTTCCTCCTATGCATGGAGGTGTTCTCGGTAGTGCTATGTCATGCGGAATCCACTTCTCGTACTCAAGGTATCCGTGTTTCGAAAGTTGCCCATTCCATCTCGCACTTGTTCTTTGCGGATGACTCCTTGTTATTTTTTCAGGTTTCTCCAGAGGCTTGTGATAATCTTTTACGGGTGGTCTAGCAGTTTTGTGATGTGTTCGGCCAGATGATCAATCTTCAAAAGTCTTTCGTTAAATTTAGTCCCAATAGTCCTTCGGATTATCGAGACTATTTGGCGAAGTGCTTGAAGCTTAAACTTGTGTGACGTTCGGCTAGAGCTACGTTCGGCCTAATTCCTAACAGATACATAGGCAACCTCACATCGAGGTGCGGCCGTAATAAAAATGCATTCATATTCACATTCACACACTCACACAATAATCATATCAAGGGATCCCTGTGCTCATCCCTATTCATGTAGAGATAGACTTGGGGGCTTGATCCCTACATCATTAGCTTACCTAGCCTAAGAGTTACCACCATTTGACTCTTTTAAAAAATAATATATTTCCACACACTTAGCCCTTGCGGCCTAAATTTAGTGTCACTTTCACACACCGCACAGATACATGACCAAATATACTTTCCTTTAGGAACCCTTTGTCATGAAATCTTAACACAACGTTGAAGCATGTATTGTCATATCAAAATAACTCATCAATCATAATCATCATTGTATCGAAGTATGAAGTGCTTAGCCTCCGCACCTAAGTTACCTAAATACTTTCATTATCGAGTCAACTAGGATAGTCTAAGATGTTACAATCCTTGTACTATGAGAAACAATATTTGACTAAGCTCATTCAACATGCACCTTCAAAAACTTCACTTTGATTCTTTTTCGTGTCTTTCTTTTTCTGGAGAAAGTCGGTACCCTCCACAAAAATGACAATTTTTTTTTGCTTTTTTGCATTTTCGAGTCGCACAATCATAACACAATGCACACACGGGTCATGAGTCACACGTTTCATTTCACTTCGAGTCGAGGCGACCTCGAGTCAATCACAGCGAGTCAAGTTTATACCAGGAGTCGTGTCAAGTCAATGAGTCAAGCGACATTAAACCTTAGGTCAACCCTAAAATAATTAAAGAGATTAGCAAAGTCCTATAGTCAAAGATAAATACAAGTGCATCCCAGCGGCAGCAAGACCAGAATAGGGAAAACCCGACTCCAACGCCAGATGACAACATCTAGCGTCTAGCAACAGATTTCAGCGCCTGACGCTAGAATTCAGCGTCTGGCGCCAGAGGCATTGCAGCGGCGATAGAATGCTCAACCACTCGGAGCAGTTATTTCAACCTCTTTCAGCAATTTCGGGTTCCTTGGTACGCCAGTTAGCCCCTATAAGAAATTTGACATGATTAAGTAGTCGGCTTGATTACAATCGTAAAAAGTAATCGACCTGACGAATGATCGTCTCACTTAGCTCAAAGCGCCTAAAACATTGGCTCATCGCAAGACACCGATGTACTGGTTCATAAACAGCAGAGACACCAACATACTGGTTCATAAATAGCAGAGGCACCGACATAATGGTTCACAAGCATCAAAAGCGCCGACGTACTGGCATAGTGGAAGCAAAGTTCAAGCGAGCTTTAAACATTGACAAGTGTTGGTCTTCGGAAGTTTTCTTCAGAATATTATCGCAACAAACATTCAAGTATTAGAGCTCTATTGTTCAGAGACGCGTGGACATATCATCAAAGCCCTATTGTTCAGAGACGCGTGGACATATTATCAAAGCTCTTTTGTTCAGAGACGCGTGGACATATTATCAAGCTCTTTTGCTAAGAGACGTGTGGGCATCCTATTATCAAGCTCTTTTGCTCAGAGACGCGTGGGCATCCTATTATCGAACTTTTTTGCTCAGAGACGCGTGGGCTTCCTATTATCAAGCTCTTTGTTCAGAGACGCGTGGACACATCATTCAGAAGTTCATAATAAAAAGAAGCTCTTTGTTCAGAGACGCGTGAACATATCAAAAAAAGCTCTGTTCTTCAGAGGCGAGTGAACATCAAAACAGCAAGATGGCGTTCCCTAGATTGTGGAAAGTTGTCGCAACAACAATGCAACAACAAATCGGTTACCTCCAGAAACGTGTGCTCGACGGTGCAAGATAAGCGTTTCTTAATTCTTTTATCTGTTTTAACTATTGCTAGTTTGCAGGTATCGGCGTTAAAAGAAAGATTTAGGATCGCAGAACGTTCTGAATCATTCTCCGTCCCTATCGATACTTTGACTTTTTTTTTCGAAACTTGCGTTTCTCCAAACTCAGTCAAAGTGGGGGCTTCTGTAGACACCCAAATGTGTCTCCCCAAAACCAAACCCAGTGATGAGTACCTTTCATGTCATTTGATTATCGAACAAAGCGAAAGTGTGAAAATTCTAGTGATGAGGATGTTTTTATTAAAATATCTCTTCTTACTGTTTTTAAAAATATTTCTTTTCTTACCTTATTTTTTAAAAACGTGCATTCCAGTCTAGGTTGGTCCATGATAAGGGTCCAATAATGGCGTAGTTGGATGGGGCTTGAAAAGACCTTTCCAATGATATATTATAAGCCCGATTCCGAAGAATAATGAGGAAGTTATGGGCAAAATACTAAATAGGGCCCGGTTTGGTTTTTATATGCGGCCCAATGATCTAGAGGAGGCCTATTATTAATTATCATTCCTAAAGCTATTAGGATTTATTATAGTCTTCTAGAATACTCTAGAAGGTTTTTTTAAATCCTATTGGAGTTAGGATTGATAATTATGTTTCAAAGAGTTTGAAATTGAATAAAACTACTCTTTTTAAGAATCCTTGTTTTGTACGAAGTGGAATATATTCAGATTTTATTTTTGTTCCTCATAATATTTATCCAAATTTTATATGGTTGGATAGATCTTGAAATTATCTTTCCAACTATATATTATATTATTAAATCCGAGTTATAACGAAAAAGATATGAATGAGATACAAAACTTTATCTAAAACTGACACCCTTCCACTATTTCGGCCATATATTTTTATGTACAAAAGATTTTAATCTGATTTTAATTGCTTTAGAAAGTATACATCAAGAGCATTTCAAATAAATATTATATTCTTTATTTGGTGTTGTGAATCAAAAGATATGACAAAAACAAAAACGCGTGAAACTGATTATTAGCGCCTGACGCTAAGCATTAGCGCTTGGCGCTAAGGCTTGGCGCCTGGCGCTAACCTTCAGCGCCTGGAACTAATCAAGTTTTATTCTTGTTGAAACTCTGATTTGTTTTTTATCCATCCGACTGATTTTCTCTATAAATAGCCTCTTAAAATTCTATTTTCAATGATCAATTCTGATCAATCCTTCTCATCTAATTATCACCAACTCTCATCAAGAATCTCTTGATTACTCTTTCTCTCTCTCTTTTCTAAACTAGCTTTTCCCATACAAAATTCCGCATTCACAATATGTAGAAACACCTAGCCAAGTTCAAAGTTTCCTTCGCCCTAGACGTGAAAGGTTTTAATTTCTGAGGGTTTGGTCCCCAATCTTTATTTCAATTATTTAATTTAATATTTTTGTTTATTATTTTCCTAGAAGTTACTAACGCGTGTATTTTGTTATTAGAAAGAGATACGAGGCATCCAAGTAAGTTCTTTAATTGTTTTCATTGTTATTATGATATAGAAATCATGTCTTAGGTGTTTTGATCTTCCTAGTATGATGTTTAAGGTGACAACAATAAGTTCCTAGCATCATGTTTAAGGTAAAGAACATAATGTCAATTATGATTCATGCGATGCTTCCTATTTTCTTTCCTAATATTCATGTTAAGGTTAAAGCTTTGATTTTTATTGCTTAGTGACATTCTAGGGTTTGTTATTAATCTTGTTAGTATCATACCTAGGATCATGCTATTATTATGCTTTAGCGTTAATATGATTATTTTAATTATGATGATTATGATTTTGACTATTATTTATGATTATTATTATTATGATTATTATTATGTTGCTTGTTTATATTTATTGTTATTGCTTGATCACGCCTTTTATGCATGTTTAAAGAGAATTGGTACTTGTAATCACCCTTAATAAGATAATTAATAACCTTGTTTAGGGTTAATTTGATTACATTTCAAGTGATCTCCAATAATAGTTTATTTCTACCTTAATATTCAACCAACATAGATAAACAGGTTTAGGGTTAATCCTATTGATTGCATGTTAGTCAGAAAGAGCACATGAATACGATCAGAATAAAGTAGAGGCCTATTATTAGGGCAGGTTCAATGTCTTTTAGGTTGGATTTGTACCTTCATCCCCGAATTACCAGTCATGGTTCCAGACCTATTGGAGTTGACGATCTCTTGGATCGTTAAGGGGTGTAACCTTCATCCTGTGAACGGTTTACAAGTACCTAAAACTTGTTGGCGACTCTTTTGCTCTATCTTCTTTCCCTTTGGACGCCACCGTACTTTAGTGTATGATCATATTGGGGTTCAAGTTAGGGATTAATTCTTGAAATATTCTCTACAAAAGTGTTTCAGCAAAATGTCATCCAGTGGATTCCTTCAAGCATAGGAAGCTACCAAACTCATTTGTCACCGATACACTGGTGTCAGATACGTAATCTATCCTTTTACTCTTTTATCTTTAGAACTAATATTTTTTTGAAGGTATCCGCGTATGCCGAGTGATTTAGGATCGCAGAACATCTTAAATTATTCTCCGTCCCTATCGACTACTTTGACTATCGTTTTCGAAACTAACGTTTCTACAAACTCAGTCAATGTGGGGGCTTCTGTAAACCCCTAAAAATTTCTCCCCGAAACCAAACCCGGTGATGAATAATCTCTAACCGCCATTATTGTTCGGATTCAGTATTTAATCCCGAGAGTGCTTATAAAATCGTATTTAATTAAATTCAGTTTTTAAATAGTCCTTGGATCAGTCTTGAAGTTTAGTCAAAGCATAGTTTATTTTTAATTTTAGCCGAAACTTTTTTATTTTATTTATTATTTTGGCCCAAACCTTTTTATTTTATTTATTTTATTATTTTGGCCCAATTAATTAATAATAAATCTGAATGGCCCGAAATTATCAATCGGCAATTAAAAAGGCTGAACGAAATTGGGGCAAAAATGAATTTAGACGGAAAAATGGACGCACAATTTCCCGCGTCACGGCAAAAAGCACTGCGTCACGGGGTCCAATGCCGCGCCAAAGTGTGCATTCCCGTGACACGGTGCCAGTACAGTGACACGGGGCAACTTCGTGTCCTTTCCGCGTAAACCCTTCACACGTTTTACCTCCCGTAACCTATTTATTTCCCTGTGTCATGGGATTTTTCCCCGCCAGACGGTGCCTGGCACCGTGTCACGGTGTTCTCTGCCGGGTTTTAATCTTCTTAGTGTTTTGTGTGTTCCCTCTACTCATTTTTCCTATAACTAACCCCTTATTTCTGATGTACGGGGCATTAATTAACTCTCTTTTTCTCTCTTCTATGCTCTAGCCTAAACACTAGTCTACCCTTCTCCTTTCAAAATTTCTTTTTCAACCACTCCAAGGAGTTTGTACTTTACTAGAGGTTCCGTCCTTAAACCAAGGAATGAGAGGTAGAACTGTTTGAGGGTTTGGCCCCAAATCAACTCTATTTAATCTAATTTAATTTAGTTATTGTTTTATTTTTCCTTGAAGTTACTAACTCGTTTATTATTTTATAGTTGCAAGCAAACAGAATCAAAGTAAGAATTATGTTCCTTTTATTTCTATTATTTTTCTAATGATTTTATATTTTTGGATTTATTGTTAAATTGCTTCCAATACTAATGTTTATTTTATTATATTTATGATCACCATATTGCATGTTTAAAGGGAATATGTAACTGAAAATCACGCCTAATAAGATAATTTGAACGACCGGTTTAGGTTCCTTTTTAATCTTTTTATTAATTCAAGTGATCACTAATATTTTAGAATTATATGTTGCATTAATATTCAACCAATTTAACATAATAATAGTTCGGAGCGAATTGAATATTTTGTTTGTATGCCTTTGAGATCGCAGGATTACTTTTCACCATAAGAATCGAGTATAGGCCAATACGGGCAAATGTGACTCCATGACTCACTTGGTACCATCATCCCCGATCCTCCTTTCGTGGTTCCAAACCATATTGAATTAGTAATCTCATTGATCATGAATGGGGTGTAGCCTTCACGGATCAATCGTTGTTGCCTATCGTTGTCCCTTATTCGTGGTTGCCTTTTATGATCCGTAAACGGTTTACAAGTTCCTTAAAAACTTGTTGGCAGCTCCCTACTTTGCATTGTCCCTGATCGTTGTCCCTAATCGTATATTTTAATTCCCACTTCTTATGAGTCTCAAGCATATTCACTGCATGCTTTAACGTAGGCGCACTTCGAACGACGCCTTTAGAGATGAAAGAGTTTTTTTCAATCCCTCTTATTCAGCGATTGGTGTCTTGGTTTTGGCACTTACGTGCACCGGATTTTGTGTTCCCTTATGGCCACTAGGAGGTGGTCTTCTGTTTGTGGGACTGGTGAAGATGCGGACGAGTTAGCGGACCGTGGTTGGGTACACTTCAAAGGCAGCTTGGTGGTATTACAAAGACTTCATAGAGAGTCGATTCCCCTTAGTATGAATTTACACCTTGCGGAGCTTTGGGTAAAGGTTGAAGGCCTACCAATCCGTTCTTCGACTCCTTCAGTCGCGGCTGGGTTCTTTCGCATGTCGGTGAAATAATGATGGAAGGCGATTCTAATGGTCTGTTTCCTATTCCTCTCCCTTGTGTTGATATATCGTTACCTTTTATTCCTGGTTATTTTTCCCCACGAGGGGAAATCAAGTCACATGGGTTCTTTTTAAATATGAAGGTATTTTTAGATTCTGTTAAAACTCTGCCTTGTCGGACATGGTCAGGATACATGTACCAATTCTGAAAAGGTTATTAAATATTTTAATAAAAATTGTTTTCGAAAACTTCATGACCGAGGATTACGTGTGCTTTTTGGGTCTACGGACACAGATTTATATTCCAATGCTCTTCGTGGTATTCGTCCTTGTCCTATGAATTGGACTACGGAGTTATGGTTTGGGTTTTATGATGAAGATGACCATTCGGAGTCCTCGGATGATTCCCATCCATTAGATTATGATAGTAATGGGATGGGTCTTCCTCGGTCTCCATCAGAAATCAGATCAGGTTCTTTGGATTACCCGGGTTATGCTCCTCTAACCACCATCCCCTGACTCTTTCCACCGAAATCTCCCTCGGCGTACTGTAGTGCTGCTAATGAGGTTTTGCGCCGTGATTTGGGAATTAATCGGGAGATTAGTGAGCCATTAAAAATTCCATCATAAGAAGACAGAGCACTGCCACGTGTCAATATGCAGCAGATGACTTCTCTCCATGGTACTTCATGGGGGGTTGGAAAAATGAGGTGTCACAAGATAACTTTGCCGCACGTGGGTAGTTGTATTTAGCTGAATACGGGTTTCAAAGAGGTGATCCTTATCTCCCTTTTGAACAGCATTCAACTGCTTCAAGGGCCTAAACTCATGTGGCCCCTCACTCAGATTGGGTCGTGGACTCAAAAATAATATTCTCACAAGTCAATTCTCTTGGTGTTCCTTAAATAGATCATTATGGATCAGCTTATGTAGCAGGTTTGGGCCGGCCCAATGTTTGGCACCAAGATTCTCAACCTCGGTCTAATCCATCAAATAGATCCGATCAGTTGGTACCCAATTTGCCTCCTTCCATGCCATAATTCTCACCACCCCCTCTTGGACCCCATCGTCCAATATTTGAAGACCCATTTTGCGCTGGGCCCAGTCATTAGACTTCTTCACCACATCAGACTTCTTCCCCTCTATCAGACCCTTTACCAACGACTGTTTTACCTCCCTCTCTTGGTGCCTACGGGTCTTGGGACGTATCTGACCAGTGTTTGTCTTCTCCGGCACCCTCATTTTTATATTCCTTTTCAACAGACAGGGTCGAAGACTCCGACTACATAGCGGATTTTTCATCTGAATCTTTTCAGTTCCCTTCGTCGGCGTCGCCTGCAACCCCAGGGTCGATTGCTTCTTCTGATGAGGCATAGTTTTTATCACTAGTCCGTTCTCATAGTTTGGATGTTGTTTTTCTCATGGAAACGTTACTTTCTGTAGATAGTGTTGCAAGCAAGTTAGCGTCTTTATTTTTTTTGGGTTGTTATGGTATAGACGTTGTAGGTTTAAATGGTGGGTTGTTTGTCTTTTGGTTTGCTCCAGTGGGATTGGTTCCCTTGTACATATCCCAAAATGTTATCCTATGTAAAAATGTGGTTGGGGATGAAATAAAATATTATATATTTGTTTATGGTATGCCTCAAATTTCTAATAGACATGAAGTATGGCGTGTTATTTCATATCTCATAGCTACCTATCCGAATGCAATTTTAATAAGAGATTTTAACTAGGTGGAATTTTTGTCGGATAAGGTGGGAGGTAATATGTCTATTCCTATTAGGTTAGACTTTATAGATTTGAGGATCGATACTGGTTTAATTGCAGTTCCGTTCTCTGGACCTCAGTTTACTTGGACTAATAATCGGATTGATTAGGATTCTATTTTTGAACGGTTGGACAGGGCTTATGCCACAGCCCTTTGGATGGATAAGCACCCGGATACGTCAGTATCTCATCAACCAATTTTGTTCTCGGACCATGCAGCTATTATACTCTCAGATTCAGTCGCTCCAGATCAGATTAGGCGTCCGTACCGAATAGAGAACTGGTGTTTCACAGCAACAGAAATTCATTCCATTGTAGATTCGGTTCTATCTCAGTTTGTGGCAGGGTCACCGACGTTCACTGAAGGAGTTGTGTCTTCAATAAGTGCAATTACTAAATATATCAAGGATCACTATTATGGAGATAATAAGTTCGTTCTCTTGGGGAGACATCATCTGTTGCTAGACTATGAGAGATGATCTTTGAACTAGTCAAATAGTCCAAAGCCCGCTAGAATGGATCCTATGAGGTCACACACAAGGGTATTTGGTTAAGCAAGTTAGAGGCCTATTAATGGGCCTCATAAGCATTTAACTACTCATGAAATGGATTGGGCTAGCATAGTTAGATTGGAATTAGGTTTTGGGCTTATGACATGGGCTCTTATTTAGGGATGAGATCTATAAATAAGATTCATGCCTAGGGTTGCAAGTAAGCAGTCATAATTAACACACAGTGTATTTTGACATCAAGGCAACCAATCCCAAAAATAATAATTCCTCTCTCTATCTCACGGTTATCTCTCTCCTCCCCTCGTCCGTACGGCCGGCCACCCATGGTGGCGCTTGTGGTGGTTCGTTGCTCGCTCTTCTCCGTAGAAGGTCAATTGAAGGTTTCAATTGCAACTAACTAGCATTAGTGGAGGTCTTAATTTGTGTCCTTGGACCAAGTAGAGGATTCACGCTTGGGGTTCTTTATCTCCCATTATTCTTGCTCGATCGCACGTGGAATCACGCTTCAAAGGCACAATTATATGTTCTTTATGTGTTATGCATTAGATCTTGAGATTAGGTACTACATGAATATGATTCATGTTTTTCCGATGCGTAGTACCTATAAACTTCTACAATGGTGTCAGTTAGCCTATTGTATTTACGCATATTGACAATAATTTTTTTGATAATCCACAATTTTAATACAATTAGGAGGGAGAATAATTTAACTATGGGTGAATTATTATATTAATGTGATTAAAATTTTGGAATTAATTAAATGTGATTTAATAATGCTTAAAATAATCATGAAGAGGACCGAATTAAGCCCTACATCATTCAAAAATTTCGAACCCTAGAACCCTAGTTTTGGATTTTCGAAAACCCTAATCCTAATTTTTAAATTATTTCGAAAATTTCTAGCCCTAAAATGTGATTTTTGTGCTTGATTTTGATTAAATTCGATTTGTTTTATGTTTCATAATTTTAATCGGATTGATTTATGCATAAAAATGTTTTGTGTATGATCATCGAATTAATTTTACGATGAACCCTAATTTAAAGATTGAATGTTGATTTAATTTTAATTTTTGGACTAATTTAATTTAATTTTAATAAATGTTATTTTAATTAAAATGAAAACAAAAAAAAAGTTTAGAGGACGGCAGCCGCGGCTGGGTGGCGCTGCCACGGCAGCTATCGACCCGGTGGCAGTCCAAGAGGGAGGGAGGCGGTCCAAGGTGGCAACGTGCAAGCGTTGCACGGCTGCTGCCCTTGCGGCAGTGGCTGCTATTGGCAGCTAGCCACCGTGGCTAGCTTCGGCTGGACAACCACGGTGGCCGGTGTGGTGGTGCACGTTTTTTTAAAAAAAAATATTATTATTTTTTTATTTTAAAAATATTTCAAGATAAATATGATTTATTTTGAATGAGATAAAATATTTTTTAAATATGCTCTTTTATTTTGAAAGATTAAATTGGTTTTATTTGGATAAAATCTTTTATTTTTGGATAAAATCAAATATTCAAAAGTTGTTATATTTGATATTATCCATATTTAAAGTTGTAAAATTGGTAATTATCCATAATTAAAGTGGTTAATTTTGGATAAGATTGATTAGAATATTCTGAGCATATTCCAAAAGGATAAAGATTGATTTAAATAATGTGGTTATCCCATAATTATTTTGGGTATAATTGATTTAAAATTTTGTGATTGGCTAGTTTTTAGGATAGAATTTCCTAACATTGTTAGGATAATTTTTTAGGATAAATATGATTTATCTTTTAAGATTAAAATAAGATTTGATTCTATCTCATGACTAACTTAAAATATATGATATTTTATTGATGGTCAAGAATAATATATGATATTATCTAATTGCATTAATTAAAATATGAGATATTTAGGAGCCATGTTTTCTTAATTGTGAACATTCGATGTTGTAGTTTAGGAAAGCATGATGAGTGATTTATTATATATATGGCATTTTATAATATACGATGTTATTTATTACTAGTATGGCCCATAGATTCTAAATACGATCTGCGCATCGTGATGTATTTTTGTAATCTAAATACGGTCTGCGTGCCGTTATGTGTTTTTGTAATTTATTTTATTTTATTTAAGTAGTAGATAGAATAGAATAGTATTACAGGTTGCAGTTAATCCAAGAATTCCATGGAGTGAAGGCCCAAAAGAGCAAGATAGATGAGATCCATGAAGGTTCAAGTGGGAGCTTTTTGCTTTATTAGTTTTTCTAAGGATTAAGAGGCCATACTATGTCATGTTGTATTTATGCATTAGTAGATTATGCATGTTAGATTTTATTTATGTTGCTTGATGATGCACTAGAGTTCACTAAATAATCACAACATAATAAATCTAGGTCCCGGTAATATTGAGGTTGTTTTTCCAATTAAAAACCCGATGAAACCTTTGATATTTATGATGGGTCATGCCTCAGCTGGTGTCATTATATCTTTGGGGAGTGGGGGTAGATCACGTTCTACGCTTTTGATTGGTTACACTCAACAAGGTTACCTAAAGGTTTAGAACCTTGAAGCTAAGGGTAATAATTATACATGTGATGATTAATTATTCAACCAAGAGTTACGAAGTGTTGTAATCAATAAAGATTTTACTCACCTTGAAAATGTAATACTTGATGGTAGGGCCTCATTCCGGTCAATTATTGCATAAATAAAGGATCTTGGAATCATTTTATTCAATAGGGATTAATTAAAATTGAATAAATGCTTTAAAGTTGCCAATTTAATTCGCTTATGGCAATTTAAATTTTTATTAAACATAATTGAATTTTGCGTTTACTTATAAGTAACATGTCGTTCTAATTTTATTATTAAATATAATCTTCTCGATTGAAAATAAAGTTGAGAAACGTTCTCAAAAAGTTAAAAGATAACCCATAAAACTATATTCCAATTTTGCTAAGATGGTTCTAGAAGACAAGTTTTAGAAATCCATGTCACATGTCTAAGGTTGGTTTGATTCAAAATGTTTGAGTGAATGCCAACACATCTTCATTTTGAAAATTGTTTCAAGGGATATAATGAGGTGGGAGGTACAAACCCTCTAAAAGACAAGTATAGAAGTCCAAAAAAGTGATTGAATATAAGAAAGTGATTAGAAATCTCTATGATCAAAAGTTGATCAAAATGACGCTATTTTTCATCCACTTTATATAAGAGTTAAATAGTTGATTAAACTCTAATATGAATAATGATTGAATAGACTTAGCAAAATCATGAAAAGTGCTTAAGGATGTTAAGCAAAACATCATTTTGAACCTAAGAGAAATGTTCTAAGTGGCTCAAATGGAAAGGTTTATGAGTATATGAGGATTGCATTAGGAAGTTATAGGCCAAGAAATGCAAACAAGTTGCTACTTCTCAAACCTAGAGCTACTTACATGCTAAAAGTTGTTATGAACAATAAATGCTTCAAATTAAATGGACCAATTCCAATTGATTAGAAGCTACCTCGTATAGTTCGAAGGTAAAAAGAATGGAAATGTTCCAATTTAAGAAGTATATTATAGAAATTGATTTAGCACATTGCTACTTCTTCGACATATGATGTCTTGTTTAGTTCTATCTCATTGAGAATGAAGTTGACCTAACTGAAGAAGTATGGCTAAGGGAGAAATAAATCTACACGTTTAGAAGCAAATGTTGCTACTTCACAAATAGAATCTACAAGTCTGGAAGCAAAAGTTGCAACTTTACATGTAGAACTTACATTTCACCTCACCTAGTTATTGACTAGAATTATATAAATGTTATTAATTCTTGTCATTATCAAAACATACCCATTCAATATTAGTAATGACTAAGCATTGAAAATTAAAAAAAATAAATAAATAAATGTTATTCTATGCTTCATTGAGTCACAATGTGTTTTGAGATTGCTAAATAGGTTTAAAGTTCTATATGATAGAAATAATTAAACCATTTCTAGATACATAAATTGTCTCTAAAATGTCAATTAATTTAAATGAAAAATGAACATTGCATGCGAAAGATCCAAAGGGATGGACTTTCAATATCATTGGATTATGAATCCATTGATATATGTAAATATCATTCTAATTCGAAAGTTTTGACAAAGTCACTATTTAGAGAAATGATTATGTGAATTCGAGGTCGAATACATATCGATGTAAGAAAACCAGAGGTTCAAAGGCTAGAGACGGACAATGAAACTTCATTTGTGATATGATGACTAATTATGCTTAGTTGAAGCATGGAAGTGA
Source organism: Chenopodium quinoa (assembly GCF_001683475.1). Taxonomy (NCBI): domain Eukaryota; kingdom Viridiplantae; phylum Streptophyta; class Magnoliopsida; order Caryophyllales; family Amaranthaceae; genus Chenopodium; species Chenopodium quinoa. The sequence goes on from NW_018745413.1 coordinate 6,016,884, forward strand.
AAATTTTGAAAAGTTCAAAATGTTCAGTATGAAGTTCAGTATCAACTTGACAAGATAATGTTTACATTACAATATGATTGTAATTGTGAAAATTTTAGTCAGGGCATGTACTTGGCAACACATTCAAAGTATTGCGATATGATCGTAATAATGAGAATTTAACCAAGACTTTGATAAACATCCAAAAGTTGTGAAATCGTTTTACAACAAACTCCATTACAAAACCTTATGAAATGTTCATAAAAAGGAGCTATCAATCTATATGAGATATATTTTGATAATGGATGTAAATTACCTATCTTCCAACCATTGTTCAAGGGATATACTTTTAAGATAAGCTACAAAATTAAACAAACTACATAGGTCAAATAAAAATGTAGAAAAGGTTTCATATTTGATATGGATAAGAAAAGTTCTTATTAAGTCTTTCTACAAAACGAGGAAATCTGAGATAGACTCTAAGTCTATAAGCAAGTGTATATGACACGTGAATAATTTGCCTAATTGGGTGAGACCCATTATAAGCAAAACATACAAGAAAGAAAAATGTTTTCTAACTAAAGCAAAGACTTGTTAAAGGATTCAACAAATTCATAGTTTGACTATGACTACGATGAACCCTTTACATTAGTCATCTTGAAAAGATCTATTAAAGATATTTTAGTGATTTTTACCTTATAAGATTTGATAAATGGATTTCAAAACGCTTTATTGAAATTGTTCATGATAGAAGATTTGTATATGATACAATCAAAAGTTTGAAGATCCAATAATCCTAGGGATGCAAAGCATCATGGAGTTAGTGTTCTTAATTTTGTGAGCTAATCAAATCATTTGATGTTCTCGTAAAATGAATAAAAGGTCTTGTGTGTACAAGATGTTTAGTGGGAGATATGAAGTCTTCTTGGTCTAGTACAGAGAGCAAATTATTCATTTCTTGAAGGGTCAAGTGATGTATAATGCATTTTGATTCACGTGTTTTAAGAACAAGTGATGATAGATTTCAATCGAAATCCAATGTGGTGTTTGAATACAAATTAGAAATTCCTAAGTTCCTAGTTCGGAATCATTAAAATGGACATAAAATATTTCAATAAATGGACTAGCATGTTAAGATTGATTGGATAGCGTAGTTTCATGGGCTATAGGAGCGTAGTGAAGCTCGGTCAATCACATGGATATGCATGAATGATGCATGATCGAACTATAGACATACTTTGGAGTTATGTCTGCGATAAGTGCAATTACTAGATATATCAAGGATCACTATTATGGAGATAATAAGTTCGTTCTCTTGGGGCGTCATCATCTATTTCTAGACTATGAGAGATGATATTTGGACTAGTCAAATAGTCCAAAGCCCGCTAGAATAGATCCTATGAAGTAACACATAAGGGTATTGGGTTAAGCAAGTTAGAGGCCAATTAATGGGCCTCATGAGCATTTAACTAATCATGAAATGGATTGGGCTAGCATAGTTAGATTGGAATTAGGTTTTGGGCTTATGACATGGGCTCTTATTTAGAGATGAGATCTATAAATAAGATCCATGCCTAGGGTTGCAAGTAAGCAGTCATAATTCACACACAGTGTATTTTGACATCAAGGCAACCAATCCCAGAAACCCTAATTCCTCTCTCTATCTCACGATTATCTTTCTCCTCCCCTCATCCGTATGGCCGGCCACCCTCGGTGGCGCGTGTGGTGGTTCGTTGCTCACTCTTCTCCGTAGAAGGTAAATTGAAAGATTCAATTGCAACTAACTAGCATTAGTGGAGGTCTTAATTTGTGCCCTTGGACCAAGTAGAGGAATCGCGCTTGGGGTTCTTTATCTCCTATTATTCCTGCTCGATTGACGTGGAATCACGCTTCAAAGGTATAATTATATGTTCTTTATGTGTTATGCATTAGATCTTGGGTTTGGGTACTGTACAATATGATTCATGTTTTTCCGCTGTGTAGTACCTATAAACTCCTACACTCTCCGACTCGGAAGTTAGCTTTGCTCAAGAATAAGCTTTTAGCCTGGTGTATTGCAAATAAAAAGCTTTGGGGTATCAATTGGAATTCGTTAGCCATGGAAATTAATCAAGAATAGTTTAATTTATCCAATTATGTTGGTCGTTGCCTTTTTATTAATACAAAAGAAGAAAAGATAGCAACATCCTAGGTTGTCTTCCATTACTAGCAACAGCGTGCCAAAGTTCGATTGATGCAACGAGTGAAGTTCATTAAAAAGCTCTTTTCTCTTTTGTCCAGGTTTGACGGCATCGTAATACTATCCACAGTCTAAAGGATTCGGAGGGTGAATGGCTTACGGACTCAGGAAGGATTCACTCTCTGGGGCTCTTTTTCTATAAGGAGTTATACAAGCCTTCTGAATCTTTTGTTGTCCCAAAAAGCTCTTGGTGGGACCAATTAAGTCTGCCTTCACTTTGTCCAGCGCAATAGCATTTTCTTTCACTTCCTTTATCAACTGAAGAGATTCGGTCAACCATGTTTGCTATCGAAGATAACAAAACTCCGAGCCTGAACGTGTTTTCGTCGGCTTTCTTAAGATCCACTAAGAGGTGGTCGGTTCTTTTGTGGTTACAACTGTCCAATATTTTTTTGCTCATGGCTATATGCTAAAAGATTTGAATCGGACTTTCCTAGTTCTTCTTCCCAAAATGGAAAATCCTGAGTTGTTTTCTCAGTTTCGGCCTATACATTTATGTAATGTGCTTTATAAATGCATAGCTAAATGCCTCACAGGTCTTCTGCGCATGTATTGCCCTCTTTAGTGTTAGACTTTCATAATGCTTTTGTTCCTAGAAGGCTTATGTCTGACAACGTTCTGTTGGCTCATGAAATATTGTCTTTTATGGATGTTTCTAAGGCTCGAAAATGATTATATGCGGCTCTTAAGCTTGACATGAATAAGGCCTATGACTGGGACAACTAGACCTTTCTTCTGAGAACTTTACAGGCCTTCGGTTTTCCAGCCTATTGGATTCATATCATTAGGCAGTGTGTGTCTACAGTCTCTTATCAGATGTTGGTCAATGGTAGGCCTTCACCTGCTTTCCAGCCTCAATGTGGTCTGAGGCAAGGTGATCCTCTCTCTTTGTATCTGTTCGTCCTATGCATGGAGGTGTTCTCGGTCGTGCTATGTCAAGAGGAATCCACTTCTCATATTCAAGGTATTCGTGTTTCGAAAGGAGCCCTTTCCATCTCGCACTTGTTCTTTGCGGATGACTCCTTGTTATTTTTTCAGGTTTCTCCAAAGGCTTGTGATAATCTTTTACGGGTGGTCTAGCAGTTTTGTGATGTGTTCGTCCAGATGATCAATCTTCAAAAATCTTTCGTTAAATTTAGTCCCAATACTCCTTTGGCGTGCTTGAGGCTTAAACTTGTGTGAGGTTCGACTAGAGCTACGTTCGGCCTGATTCCTAATGGATACGTAGGCAACCTCACAGCGAGGTGCGACCGTAATAAAAATGCATTCATATTAACATTCACACACTCACACCATAATCATATCAAGGGATCCCCTGTGCTCATCCCTATTCATGTAGAGATAGACTTGGGGGCTTGATCCCTACATCATTAGCTTACCTAGCCTAAGAGTCACTACAATTTGACTCTTTTAAAAAATAATATATTTCCACACACTTAGCCCTTGCGGCCTAAATTTAGTGTCACTTTCACACACTTCACAGACACATGACCAAATATACTTTCCCTTAGGAACCCTTTATCATGAAATCTTAACACAACGTTGAAGCATGTATTGTCATATCAAAATCACTCATCAATCATAATCATCATTGCATCGAAGTATGAAGTGCTTAGCCTTCGCACCTAAGTTACCTAAATACTTTCATTATCGAGTCCACTAGGATAGTCTAAGATGTTACAATCCTTGTACTATGAGAAACAATATTTGACAAAGCTCATTCAACATGCACCTTCAAAAACTTCACTTCGATTCTTTTTCGTGTCTTTCTTTTTCGGGAGAAAGTCGGTACCCTCCACAAAAATGACGGAAAATTTTTGCTTTTTTGCATTTTCGAGTCGCACAATCATAATACAATGCACACACAGGTCATGAGTCACACGTTTCATTTCACTTCGAGTCGAGTCAACCTCGAGTCAATTACAGCGAGTCAAGTTTATACCTTGAGTCGTGTCAAGTCAATGAGTCAAGCGACGTTAAACCTTAGGTCAACCCTAAAATAATTAAAGATATTAGCAAAGTCCTATAGTCAAAGATTAATACAGGTGCATCCCAGCGGCAGCAAGAGCAGAATAGGGAAGACCCGACTCCAGCGCCAGATGACAACATCTAGTGTCTAGCAACAGATTTCAGCGCTTGGCGCTAGATTTCAGCGTCAGGCGCCAGAGGCATTGCAGCGGCGACAGAACGCTCAACCACTCGGAGCAATTATTTCAACCTCTTTCAGCAATTTCGGGTTACTTGGTACGCCAGTTAGCCCCTATAAGCAATTTGACATGATTAAGTAGTCGGCTTGATTACAATCGTAAAAAGTGATCGACCTGACAAAAGATCGTCTCACTTAGCTTAAAGCGCCTAAAACATTGGCTCATCGCAAGATATCGATGTACTGGTTTATAAACATCAGAGACACCAACATACTGGTTCATAAACAGTAGAGGCACCGACATAATGGTTCACAAGCATCAAAAGCGCCGACGTACTGGCATAGCAGAAGCAAAGTTCAAGCGAGCTTTAAAGATCGACAAGCGTTGGTCTTCAAAAGTTTTCTACGGAATATTATCGCAACAAACATTCAAGTATTAGAGCTCTATTGTTCTGAGACGCGTGGACATATTCAGAGACGCGTGGACATATTATCAAAGCTCTTTTGTGCATAGACGCGTGGACATATTATCAAGCTCTTTTGCTAAGAGACATGTGGGCATCCTATTATCAAGCTCTTTTGCTCAGAGACGCATGGGCATACTATTATCGAGCTTTTTAGCTCAGAGACGCGTGGGCATCCTATTATCAAGCTCTTTGTTCAGAGACGCGTGGACACATCATTCAGAAGTTCATATTAAAAAGAAGCACTTTGTTCAGAGACGCGTAAACATATCCAAAAAGCTCTGTTCTTCAGAGGCGAGTTAACATCAAAACAGCAAGATGGTGTTCCCTTGATTGTGGAAGTTGTCGCAATAACAATGCAGCAACAAATCGGTTACCTCCAGAGACATGTGCTCGACGGTGCAAGATAAGCGTTTCTTAATTCTTTTATCTATTTTAACTAATGCTAGTTTGCAGGTATCGGCGTTACAAGAAATATTTAGGATCGCAGAACGTTCTGAATCATTCTCCGTCCCTATTGATACTTTGACTTTTGTTTTCGAAACTTGCGTTTCTCCAAACTTAGTCAAAGTGGAGGCTTCTGTAGACACCCAAATGTGTCTCCCCAAAACCAAACCCAGTGATGAGTAACTTTCATGTCATTTGATTATCAAACAAAGCGAAAGTGTGAAAAGTCTAGTGATGAGGATGTTTTTATTAAAATATCTCTTCTTTCTGTTTTTGAAAATATTTCTTTTCTTACCTTATTTTTTAAAAACGTGCATTCCAGTCTAGTTTGGTCCATGATAAGGGTCCAATAAGGGTGTAGTTGGATGGGGCTTGAAAAGAATTTTCCAACGATATATTATAAGCCCAATTCCGATGAATAATGAGGAAGTTATGGCTAAAATACTAAACAGGGCCCGGTTTGGTTTTTATATGCGGCCCAATGATCTAGAGGAGGGCCTAATATTAATTATTATTCGTAAAGCTATTAGGATTTATTATAGTCTTCTAGAATACTCTAGAAGGTTCTTTTAAATCCTAATGGAGTTAGGATTGATAATTATGTTTCAAAGAGTTTGAAATTGAATAAAACTACTCTATTTAAGAATCCTTGTTTTGTACGAAGTAAAATATATTCAGATTTTATTTTTGTTCCTCATAATATTTATCCAAATTTTATATTGTTGGATAGATCTTGAAATTATCTTTCCAAATATATATTATATTATTAAATCCGAGTTATAACGAAAAAGATATGAATGAGATACAAAACTCTATCCAAAACTGACACCCTTTCACTATTTCGGCCATATATTTTTATCTACAAAAGATTTTAATCTAATTTTAATTGCTTTGGAATGTAGACTTCAAGAGCTTTCCAACAAAATATTATATTTCTTATCTGGACTTCTGAATCAAAGGATATGATAAAAACAAAAACGCGTGAAACTGATTATTAGCGCCTGACGCTAAGCATTAGCGCTTGGCGCTAAGGCTTGGCTCCTGGCGCTAACCTTCAGCGCCTGGCACTAATGAACAGCGTCTGGCGCTAATCAATTTTTATTCTCGTTGAAACTCTGATTCGTTTTTTATCCATCGGACTGATTTTCTCTATAAATAGCCTCTTAAAATTCTATTTTCAATGATCAATTCTGATCAATCCTTCTCTTCTAATTATCACCAACTCTCATCATGAATCTCTTGATTACTCTTTCTCTCTCTTTTCTAAACTAGCTTTTCCCATACAAAATTTTGCATTCACAAGATCTAGAAACACCTAGCCAAGTTCAAAGTTGCCTTCACCCTAGACGTGAAAGGTTTTAATTTCCGAGGGTTTGGTCCCAAATCTTTATTTCAATTATTTAATTTAATTGTTTTTTTTATTATTTTCCTTGAAGTTACTAATGCGTGTATTTTGTTATTAGAAAGAGATACGAGGCATCCATGTAAGTTCTTTAATTGTTTTCATTGTTATTATGATATAGAAATCATGTCTTGGGTGTTTTGATCTTCCTAGTATGATGTTTAGGGTGACAACAATAAGTTCCTAGCATCATGTTTAAGTTAAAGAATATAATGTCAATTATGATTCCTGCGATGCTTCCTATTTTCTTTCCTAATATTCATGTTAGGGTTAAAGCTTTGATTTTTATTGCTTAGTGACATTCTAGGGTTTGTTATTAATCTTATTAGTATCATGCCTAGGATCTTCCTATTATTATGCTTTAGCGTTAATATGATTATTTTAATTATGATTATTATGATGATTATGATTTTGACTATTATTTATGATTATTATTATTATGATTATTATTATGTTGCTTGTTTATATTTATTGTTATTGCTTGATCATGCCTTTTATGCATGTTTAAAGAGAATTGGTACTTGTAATCACCCTTAATAAGATAATTAATAACCTTGTTTAGGGTTAATTTGATTACAATTCAAGTGATCGCCAATAATAGTTTATTTCTGCCTTAATATTCAACCAACATAGATAAACAGGTTTAGGGTTAATCTTATTGATTGCATGTTAGTCAGAAAGAGCACATGAATACGATCAGAATAAAGTAGAGGCCTATTATTAGGGCAGGTTCAATGTCTTTTAGGTTGGATTTGTACCTTCATCCCCGAACTACCAGTCATGGTTCCAGACCTATTGGAGTTGACGATCTCTTGGATCGTTAAGGGGTGTAACCTTCACCCTGTGAACGGTTTACAAGTTCCTAAAACTTGTTGGCGACTTTTTTGCTCTATCTTCTTTTCCTTTGGACGCCACCGTACTTTAGTGTATGATCATATTGGGGTTCAAGTTAGGGATTAATGCTTGAAATATTCTCTACAAAAGTGTTTCAGCGAAATGTCATCTGGTGGATTCCTTCAAGCATAGGAAGCTACCAAACTCATTTGTCACCGATACACTGGTGTCAGATACGTAATATATCCTTTTACTCTTTTATCTTTAGAACTAATATTTTTTTGAAGGTATCCGCGTATGCAGAGTGATTTAGGATCGCAGAACATCTTAAATCATTCTCCGACCCTATCGACTACTTTGACTATCGTTTTCGAAACTGACGTTTCTACAAACTCAGTCAAACTGGGGGCTCTGTAAACCCCTAAAAATGTCTCCCCGAAACAAAACCCCATGATGAATAATCTCTCACCGCCATTATTGATCGGATTCAGTATTTAATCCCGAGAGTGCTTAAAAAATCGTATTTAATTAAATTCAGTTTTTAAATAGTCCTGGGATCAGTCTTGATGTTTAGTCAAAGCATAGTTTATTTTTAATTTTAGCCGAAACCTTTTTTTATTTTATTTATTATTTTGTCCCAAACCTTTTTATTTTATTTATTTTATTATTTTGGCCCAATTAATTAATAATAAATTAGAAATGGCCCAAAATTATCAATCGGCACTTAAAAAGGCTAAACGAAATTGGGGCAAAAATGAATTTAGACGGAAAAATGGACGCACAATTTCCCGCGTCACGGGGTCCAATGCCACGCCACAGTGTGCATTCCCGTGACACGGTGCCAGTACTGTGACACGGGGCAACTCCGTGTCATTTCCGCGTAAACCCTTCACGCGTTTTACCTCCCGTAACCTAATTATTTCCCCGTGCCATGGGATTTTTCCCCGTCATACGGTGCCTGGCACCGTGTCACGGTGTTCTCTGCCGGGTTTTTATCTTTTTAGGATATTGTGTGTTCCCTCTACTCATTTTTCCTATAACTACCCCCGTATTTCTGATGTACGGGGTATTAATTAACTCTCTTTTTCTCTCTTCTATGCTCTAGCCTAAACACTAGTCTACCCTTCTCCTTTCAAAATTCCTCCTTTTTCAACCACTCCAAGGAGTTCATACTTTACTCGAGGTTTCGTCCTTAAACCAAGGCGTGAAAGGTAGAATTGTTTGAGGGTATGGCCCCAAATCAACTCTATTTAATCTAATTTAATTTAGTTATTGTTTTATTTTTCCTTGAAGTTACTAACTCGTTTATTATTTTATAGTTGCAAACAAACAGAATCAAAGTAAGAATTAAGTTCCTTTTATTTCTATTATTTTTCTAATAATTTTATATTGTTGGAGTTATTGTTAAATTGCTTCCAATACTAATGTTTATTTTATTATATTTATGATCACCATATTGCATGTTTAAAGGGAATATGTAACTGAAAATCACGCCTAATAAGATAATTTGAACGACCGGTTTAGGTTCCTTTTTAATCTTTTTATTAATTCAAGTGATCACTAATATTTTAGAATTATATGTTGCATTAATATTCAACCAATTTAACATAATAATAGTTCGGAGCGAATTGAATATTTTGTTTGTATGCCTTTGAGATCGCAGGATTACTTTTCACCATAAGAATCGAGTATAGGCCAATACGGGCAAATGTGACTCCATGACTCACTTGGTACCATCATCCCCGATCCTCCTTTCGTGGTTCCAAACCATATTGAATTAGTAATCTCATTGATCATGAATGGGGTGTAGCCTTCACGGATCAATCGTTGTTGCCTATCGTTGTCCCTTATTCGTGGTTGCCTTTTATGATCCGTAAACGGTTTACAAGTTCCTTAAAAACTTGTTGGCAGCTCCCTACTTTGCATTGTCCCTGATCGTTGTCCCTAATCGTATATTTTAATTCCCACTTCTTATGAGTCTCAAGCATATTCACTGCATGCTTTAACGTAGGCGCACTTCGAACGACGCCTTTAGAAATGAAAGAGTTTTTTCAATCCCTCTTATTCAGCGATTGGTGTCTTGGTTTTGGCACTTACGTGCACCGGATTTTGTGTTCCCTTATGGCCACTAGGAGGTGGTCTTCTGTTTGTGGGACTGGTGAAGATGCGGACGAGTTAGCGGACCGTGGTTGGGTACACTTCAAAGGCAGCTTGGTGGTATTACAAAGACTTCATAGAGAGTCGATTCCCCTTAGTATGAATTTACACCTTGCGGAGCTTTGGGTAAAGGTTGAAGGCCTACCAATCCGTTCTTCGACTCCTTCAGTCGCGGCTGGGTTCTTTCGCATGTCGGTGAAATAATGATGGAAGGCGATTCTAATGGTCTGTTTCCTATTCCTCTCCCTTGTGTTGATATATCGTTACCTTTTATTCCTGGTTATTTTTCCCCACGATGGGAAATCAAGTCACATGGGTTCTTTTTAAATATGAAGGTATTTTTAGATTCTGTTAAAACTCTGCCTTGTCAGACATGGTCAGGATACATGTACCAATTCTGAAAAGGTTATTAAATATTTTAATAAAAATTGTTTTCGAAAACTTCATGAGCGAGGATTACGTGTGCTTTTTGGGTCTACGGACACAGATTTATATTCCAATGCTCTTCGTGGTATTCGTCCTTGTCCTATGAATTGGACTACGGAGTTATGGTTTGGGTTTCATGATGAAGATGACCATTCGGAGTCCTCGGATGATTCCCATCCATTAGATTATGATAGTAATGGGATGGGTCTTCCTCGGTCTCCATCAGAAATCAGATCAGGTTCTTTGGATTACCCGGGTTATGCTCCTCTAACCACCATCCCCTGACTCTTTCCACCGAAATCTCCCTCGGCGTACTGTAGTGCTGCTAATGAGGTTTTGCGCCGTGATTTGGGAATTAATCGGGAGATTAGTGAGCCATTAAAAATTCCATCATACCGGCTTGGCAGTTGTATTTAGCTGAATACGGGTTTCAAAGAGGTGATCCTTATCTCCCTTTTGGACAGCATTCAACTGCTTTAAGGGCCTAAACTCATGTGGCCCCTCACTCAAATTGGGTCGTGGACTCAAAAATAATATTCTCACAAGTCAATTCTCTTGGTATACCTTAAATAGATCAATATGGATCAGCTTATGTAGCAGGTTTGGGCCAGCCCAATGTTTGGCACCAAGATTCTCAACCTCGGTCTAATCCATCAATTAGATCCGATCAGTTGGTACTCAATTTGCCTCCTTCCATGCCATACTTCTCACCACCCCCTCTTGGACCCCATCGTCCAATATTTGAAGACCCATTTTGCGCTGGGCCCAGTCATTAGACTTCTTCACCACATCAGACTTCTCCCCCTTTATCAGACCCTTTACCAACGACTGTTTTACCTCCCTCTCTTGGTGCCTACGGGTCTTGGGACGTATCTGACGAGTGTTTGTCTTCTCTGGAACCCTCATTTTTATATTCCTTTTCAACAGACAGGGCCGAAGACTCCGGCTACATAGCGGATTCTTCATCTGAAGCTTTTCAGTTTCTTTCGCCGGCGTCGCCTGTAACCCCAGGGTCAATTGCTTCTTCTGATGAGGCAAAGTTTTTATCACTAGTCCACTCTCATAGTTTGGATGTTGTTTTTCTCATGGAAACGTTACTTTCTGTAGATAGTGTTGCAAGCAAGTTAGCGTCTTTATTTTTTTGGGTTGTTATGGTATAGACGCTGTAGGTTTAAGTGGTGGGTTGTTTGTCTTTTGGTTTACTCCAGTGGGATTGGTTCCCTTGTACATATCCCAAAATATTATCCTATGTAAAAATGAGGTTGGGGATGAAATAAAATATTATATATTTGTTTATGGTATGCCTCAAATTTCTAATAGACATGAAGTATGGTGTGTTATTTCATATCTCATAGCTACCTATCCGAATGCAATTTTAATAAGAGATTTTAACTAGGTGGAATTTTTGTCGGATAAGGTGGGAGGTAATATGTCTATTCCTATTAGGTTAGACTTTATAGATTTGAGGATCGATACTGGTTTAATTGCAGTTCCGTTCTCTGGACCTCAGTTTACTTGGACTAATAATCGGATTGATTAGGATTCTATTTTTGAACGGTTGGACAGGGCTTATGCCACAGCCCTTTGGATGGATAAGCACCCGGATACGTCAGTATCTCATCAACCTATTTTGTTCTCGGACCATGCAGCTATTATACTCTCAGATTCAGTCCCTCTTGATCAGATTAGGCGTCCGTACCGAATAGAGAACTGGTGTTTAACAGCAACAGAAATTCATTCCATTGTAGATTCGGTTCTATCTCAGTTTTTGGCAGGGTCACCGATGTTCACTGAAGGAGTTGTGTCTTTGACAAGTGCAATTACTAGATATATCAAGGATCACTATTATGGAGATAATAAGTTCGTTCTCTTGGGGTGACATCATCTGTTGCTAGACTATGAGAGATGATCTTTGAACTAGTCAAATAGTCCAAAGCCCGCTAGAATGGATCTTATGAGGTCACACACAAGGGTATTGGGTTAAGCAAGTTAGAGGCCTATTAATGGGCCTCATGAGCATTTAACTAATCATGAAATGGATTGGGCTAGCATAGTTAGATTGGAATTAGGTTTTGGGCTTATGACATGGGCTCTTATTTAGAGATGAGATCTATAAATAAGATTCATGCCTAGGGTTGCAAGTAAGCAGTCATAATTCACACACGGTGTATTTTAACATCAAGGCAACCAATCCCAAAAATAATAATTCCTCTCTCTATCTCACGGATATCTCTCTCCTCCCCTCGTCCGTACGGCCGGCCACCCATGGTGGCGCTTGTGGTGGTTTGTTGCTCGCTCTTCTCCGTAGAAGGTCAATTGAAGGGTTCAATTGCAACTAACTAGCATTAGTGGAGGTCTTAATTTGTGCCCGTGGACCAAGTAGAGGAATCACGCTGGGGTTCTTTATCTCCCATTATTCTTGCTCGATCGCACGTGGAATCACGCTTCAAAGGTACAATTATATATTCTTTATGTGTTATGCATTAGATCTTGAGATTAGGTACTACATGAATATGATTCATGTTTTTCCGATGCGTAGTACCTATAAACTTCTACAATGGTGTCAGTTAGCCTATTGTATTTACGCATATTGACAATAATTCTTTGATAATCCACAATTTTAATACAATTAGGAGGGAGAATAATTTAACTATGGGTGAATTATTATATTTAATGTGATTAAAATTTTGGAATTAATTAAATGTGATTTAATAATGCTCAAAATAGCCATGAAGAGGACCGAGTTAAGCCTTACTTCATTCGAAAATTTCAAACCCTAGAACCCTAGTTTTGGATTTTCGAAAACCCTAATCCTAATTTTGAATTATTTCAAAAATTTCTAGCCTTAAAATGTGATTTTTGTGCTTGATTTTGATTAAATTCGATTTGTTTTATGGTTCATAATTTTAATCGGATTGATTTAAGCATAAAAATGTTTTGTGTATGATCATCGAATTAATTTTAAAAGTTAAAATTAAATTGGGATTAATTTTATGATGAACCCTAATTTAAAGATTGAATGTTGATTTAATTTTAATTTTTGGACTAATTTAATTTAATTTTAATAAATATTATTTTAATTAAAATGAAAACAAAAAAAAAAAAGTTTTGAGGCCGGCAGCCGCGGCTGGGTGGCGCAGCCACGGCGGCTGTCGACCTGGTGGTAGTCCAAGAGGGAGGGTGGCGGTCCAAGGTGGTTGTGGGCAGCAACGTGCAAGCGTTGCACGGCTGCTGCCCTTACGACAGTGGCTGCTATTGGCAGCCAAACACCGTGGCTAGCTTCGTCTGGCCAACCACGGTGGCCGGTGTGGTGGTGCACGTTTTTAAAAAAAAATATTATTATTATTTTATTTTAAAAATATTTCAAGATAATATGATTTATTTTGAATGAGATAAAATATTTTTAAAATATGCTCTTTTATTTTGAAAGATTAAATTGGTTTTATTTGGATAAAATCTTTTATTTTTGGATAAAATCAAATATTCAAAAGTTGTTATATTTGATATTATCCATATTTAAAGTTGTTAAATTGGTAATTATCCATAATTAAAGTGGTTAATTTTGGATAAGATAGATTAGGATATTCTGAGCATATTCCAAAAGGATAAAGATTGATTTAAATAATGTGATTATCCCATAATTATTTTGGCTATAATTGATTTAAAATTTTGTGATTGGCTAGTTTTTAGGATAGAATTTCCTAACATTGTTAGGATAATTTTTGAGGATAAATATGATTTATCTTTTAAGATTAAAATAAGATTTGATTCTATCTCATGACTAACTTAATATATATGATATTTTATTGACGGTCAAGAATAATATGTGATATTATATAATTGCATTAATTAAAATATGAGATATTTAGGAGCCATGTTTTCTTAATTGTGAACATTCGATGTTGTAGTTTAGGAAAGCATGATGAGTGATTTATTATATGGCAATTTATAATATACGATGTTATTTATTACTAGTATGGCCCATAGATTCTAAATACGATCTGCTCATCGTGATGTATTTTTGTAATCTAAATACGGTCTGCGTGACGTTAAGTGTTTTTGTAATTTATTTTATTTTATTTAAGTAGTAGATAGAATAGAATAGTATTACTGGTTGCAGTTAATCCAAGAAATCCATGGAGTGAAGGCCCAAAAGAGCAAGATAGATGAGATCCATGAAGGTTCAAGTGGGAGCTTTTTGCTTTATTAGTTTTTCTTAGATTAAGAGACCATACTATGTCATGTTTTATTTAAGCATTAGTAGATTATTCATGTTAGATTTTATTTATGTTGCTTGATGATGCACTAGAGTTTACTAAATAATCACAACATAATAAATCTAGGTCTCGGTAATATTGAGGTTGCTTTTCCAATTAAAAACCCGATGAAACCTTTGATATTTATGATGGGTCATGCCTCAGCTGGGTGTCATTATATCTTAGGGGAGTGGGGGTAGATCACTTTCTACGCTTTTGATTGGTTATACTCAACAAGGTTACCTAAAGGGTTTAGAACCTTGAAGCTAAGGGTAATAATTATACATGTTATGATTAATTATTCAACCAAGAGTTACAAAGAGTTGTAATCAGTAAAGAGTTTACTCACCTTGAAAATGTAATACTTGATGGTAGGGCCTCATTCCGGTCAATTATTGCATAAATAAAGGATCTTGAAATCATTTTATTCAATAGGGATCAATTAAAATTGAATAAATGCTTTAAAGTTGCCAATTTAATTCGCTTATGGCAATTTAAATTTTTATTAAACATAATTGAATTTTGCGTTTACTTATAAGTAACATGTCGTTCTAATTTTATTATTAAATATAATCTCCTCGATTGAAAATAAAGTTGAGAAACGTTCTCAAAAAGTTAAAAGATAACCCATAAACCTATATTCCAATTTTGCTAAGATGGTTATAGAAGGCAAGTTTTAGAAATCCATGTCACATGTCTAAGGTTGGTTTGATTCAAAATGTTTGAGTAAATGCCAACACATCTTCATTTTGAAAACTGTTTCAAGGGATATAATGAGGTGGGAGGTACAAACCCTCTAAAAGACAAGTATAGATGTCCAAAAAAGTGATTTAATATAAGTGATTGGAAATCTCTATGATTAAAAGTTGATCAAAATTACGCTATTCTTTATCCACTTTATATAAGAGTTAAATAGTTTATTAAACTCTAATATGAATAATGATTGAATAGACTTAGTAAAATCATGAAAAGTGCTTAAGGAAGTTAAGCAAAGCATCATTTTGAACATAAGAGAAATGTTCTAAATGGATCAAATGGAAAGGTTTATGAGTATATGAGGATTGCATTAGGAAGTTATAGGCCAAGAAATGCAAACAAGTTGCTACTTCTCAAACCTAGAGCTATTTACATGCTAAAAGTTGTTATGAACAATAAATGTTTCAAATTAAATGGTCCAATTCCAATTGATTAGAAACTACCTCATATAGTTAGAAGGTAAGAAGAATGGAAATGTTCCAATTTAAGAAGTATATTATAGAAATTGATTTAGCACATTGCTACTTCTTGGACATATGATGTCTTATTTAGTTCTATCTCATTGAGAATGAGGTTGACCTAAATGAAGAAGTATGGCTAAGGGAGAAATAAATCTACACGTTTAGAAGCAAATAATGTTGCTACTTCACAAATAGAATCTACAAGTCTGGAAGCAAAAGTTGCAACTTTACAAGTAGAACTTACATTTCACCTCACCTAGTTATTGACTAGAATTGAATAAATGTTATTCATTCTTGTCATTATTAAAACATACCCATTCAATATTATTAATGACTAAGCATTAAAGATTCAAAAACATGGACTAAATGTTATTCTATGCTTCATTGAGTCACAATGTGTTTTGAGATTGCTAAATAGGTTTAAAGTTCTATATGATAGAAATAATTAAACCATTTCTAGATACATAAATTGTCTCTAAAATGTCAATTAATTTAAATGAAAAATGAACATTGCATGCGAAAGATCCAAAGGGATGGACTTTCAATATCATTGGATTATGAATCCATTGATATATGTAAATATCATTCTAATTCGAAAGTTTTGACAAAGTCACCATTTAGAGAAATGATTATGTGAATTCGAGGTCGAATACATATCGATGTAAGAAAACCAGAGGTTCAAAGGCTAGAGACAGACAATGAAACTTCATTTGTGATATGATAACTAATTATGCTTAGTTGAAGCATGGAAGTGAAAATTTTGAAAAGTTCAAAATGTTCAGTGTGAAGTTCAGTATCAACTTGATAAGATATTGTTTACATTACAATATGATTGTAACTGTGAAAATTTTAGTCAGGGCATGTAGTTGGAAACACATTCAAAGTATTGCGATATGATCGTAATAATGAGAATTTAACCAAGACTTTGATAAACATCCAAAAGTTGTGAAATCGTTTTAAAACAAACTCCATTACAAAACCTTATTAAATGTTCATAAAAAGGAGCTATCAATCTATATGAGATATATTTTGATAATGGATGTAAATTACCTATCTTCCAACCATTGTTCAAGGGATATACTTTTAAGATAAGCTACAAAATTAAACAAACTACATAGGTCAAATAAAAATGTAGAAAAGGTTTCATATGTGATATGGATAAGAAAAGTTCTTATTAAGTCTTTCTACAAAACGAGGAATACAAGTTGTATTAAATCGTTTGATGCACGTTCGATTCCTATATAGAGCAAGGGGTACTACTATACAAATACTTAGCACAAAATGTTTGTTTCTCAAGTAGGTGCCCTTATGGAAATTGTTCCAAAAGGTCAAGTGGGAGTAGTATAAATCTCAAAAGAGTTTGAGAAAAGCAACAAACAAACGTGGTTCAAACCATGATTGGTTCACCCTATTCTAAATGTGCCTCCTCAAAAGGAAAGTGGGAGTATAAGAATCTCAAAAAGTTCGAGAGCCTTGAATAGTTCAAGAAAAGTGAATTCGATAGTCTTGAAGAAATTTAAGAAGTTGTCGAATAAAAGCAACAATATGAGCATGATTCACCTCATTTTACAAATATAGGAATAATAACCATGTGTCGAAGGTAGTACATTCCAAGTGCACATCCTCTATTGTCGTTTCTCATTGAAAACTAAACAAAGTTGTTGTATGAGTTTTAATTGTTGCATCAAACCCACAACGATGACTAACATATGTAAAACATAGTCAAAGAAATATGATTTCATATTAAATAAGAGTTCTAAAATATTCATTTTGGAACATGATGATTATGCAAGTAACAAAGATGATTTGACTAGTTATGACTCCTAGTGGTTTAAAACCAGGAAATCTGAGATAGACTTTAAGTCTATAAGCAAGTGTATGACACATGAATAATTTGCCTAATTGGGTGAGACCCATTATAAGCAAAACATACAAGAAAGAAAAATGTTTTCTAACTAAAGCAAAGACTTGTTAAAGGATTCAACAAATTCATAGTATGACTATGACTACGATGAAACCTTTACATTAGTCATCTTGCAAAGATCTATTAAAGATATTTTAGTGATTTTTACCTTATAAGATTTGATAAATAGATTTCAAAACGCTTTATTGAAATTGTTCATGAAAGAAGATTTGTATATGATACAATCAAAAGTTTGAAGATCCAATAATCCTAGGGATGCAAAGCATCATGGAGTTAGTGTTCTTAATTTTGTGAGCTAATCAAATCGTTTGATGTTCTCGTAAAATGAATAAAAGGTCTTGTGTGTACAAGATGTTTAGTGGGAGCTATGAAGTCTTCTTGGTCTAGTACAGAGAGAAAATTATTCATTTCTTGAAAGGTCAAGTGATGGCTAATGCATTTTGTATGAAAAAACTTGAAAAAGAAGATGAGTGCATTTGGGATTCAAGATCTATATAGATAGGTCTCGAAGGATGTTTGATCTTGGTTATGAACTTATATCGATAAGATTCTTATAAGGTTCAACATTAAATTGAAAGGAGTTTCAATCCCATGTAGCATGGCACATTGCTTAATGATTCAATACTTTGAGAAAGGTTGATGAAATTAAGGTTTTGAGTGATGATCCTTATGCAGTATGCAAAGGATGTTTCATGCATGTCATGGACTATACTCGTCTATTTGATTCACGTGTTTTAAGAACAAGTGATGATAGATTTCAATCGAAATCCAATGTGATGTTTGAATACAAATTAGAAATTCCTAAGTTCCTTGTATAAGGACGAAGGAAAATCTTTAGTGAATGCAGATTAATATAATTATAAAATTTAGAAATTGCAAAAAATTCATGCTTATGTGAATGTCTCATGAACTATACTTACTAAACCCCTTCCATGACCAAGGTATGAGAGTCATACTAAGATTCTTGGATTGTAGCAAGTTATATAATTTGAGTTGTGTATATTTTGAGAAAACATGTCACATAAGTAATACATGAACTTGCAAAATTTTGTTTATCAATTGAAACAAAGTTTCAATCTTATTTAATCGTGGTTTCAATATTAAATAAAATATCCAAAATAATTATGAATTGATGGGCTCATCAGGTTGTTGACCTGGTGAATGAAACCCCACAGGTGAACTAAATTCATATAATATTTAAGTTCCTAGTTCGGAATCATTAAAATGGACATAAATTATTTCAATAAATGGACTAGCATGTTAAGATTGATTGGATAGCGCAGTTTCATGGGCTATAGGAGCGTAGTGAAGCTAATCACATGGATATGCATGAATGATGCATGATCGAACTATAGACATACTTTGAAGTTCAAGTATAAAGCTTCCAGATATATTAGTGGATTATTCCTTTGACATGAGTGGAACACTAATTCCATTCAATGGCTGATTTAACTGTGGTACATTCTGCCCGTAACTGGAGATTATAAAGGGTGTTTCCCGGTTATTTTAGAAGTTGAGTGGGAGCTTTGGTTACCATAAGATTGGATTGAGTCTACCTATTAAATAGGAATGTGTCTTGGCCCCTTGAAAAGGGAGAATTCAGAAAAATGCATGACCGTGCTCAAATGCATTACATAGTAATCATTTGTTCTTTGAATCTCACTCAGTATTTCAAGAAAAGATATGTATACTTATATGATCACGGCATGAGATGCAATCATATTATCAAATCGACAAACATTGACTTAAAGAATTTGAATATTGCGAACTTGTCTCAGACAAGTGGGAGATTGAAGGAGTTATGTTTGCGATAAGTGCAATTACTAGATATATCAAGGATCACTATTATGGAGATAATAAGTTCGTTCTCTTGCGATGTCATTATCTGTTTCTAGACTATGAGAGATGATCTTTGGACTAGTCAAATAGTTCAAAGCCTGCTAGAATAGATCCTATGAAGTCACACATAAGGGTATTGGGTTAAGCAAGTTAGAGGCCCATTAATGGGCCTCATGAGCATTTAACTAATCATGAAATGGGTTGGGCTAGCATAGTTAGATTGAAATTAGGTTTTGGGATTATGACATGGACTCTTATTTAGAGATGAGATCTATAAATAAGATACATGCCTAGGGTTGCAAGTAAGCTGTCATAATTCACACACAGCGTATTTTGACATCAAGGCAACCAATCCCAGAAACCCTAATTCCTCTCTCTATCTCACGACTATCTTTCTCCTCCCCTCGTCCGTATGGCCGGCCACCCTCGGTGGCGCGTGTGGTTGTTCGTTGCTCACTCTTCTCCGTAGAAGGTCAATTGAAGGGTTCAATTGCAACTAACTAGCATTAGTGGAGGTCTTAATTTGTGCCCTTGGACCAAGTAGAGGAATCGCGCTTGGGGTTCTTTATCTCCAATTATTCTAGCTCGATCGCATGTGGAATCACGCTTCAAAAGTATAATTATATGTTCTTTATGTGTTATGCATTAGATCTTGGGTTTAGGTAATGTACAATATTATTCAAGTTTTTCCGCTATGTAGTACCTATAAACTCCTACACTCTCCGACTCGAAAGTTAGCTTTGCTCAAGAATAAGCTTTTAGCTTGGTGTACTGCAAATAAAAAGCTTTGGGGTATCAATTGGAATTCGTTAGCCATGGAAATTAATCAAGAATAGTTTAATTTATCCAATTATGTTGGTCGTTGCCTTTTTATTAATACAAAAGAAGAAAAGATAGCAACATCCTAGGTTGTCTTTCATTACTGGCAACAGCGTGCCAAAGTTCGATGGATGCAACGAGTGAAGTTCATTAAAAAGCTCTTTTTTCTTTTGTCCAGGCTCGACGGTGTCGTAATACTATCCACAGTCTAAAGGATTCGGAGGGTGAATGGCTTACGGACTCAGGAAGGATTCACTCTATGGGGCTCTTTTTCTATAAAGAGCTATACAAGCCTTCTGAATCTTTTGTTGTCCCAAAAAGCTCTTAGTGGGACCAATTAAATCTTCCTTCACTTTCTCCAGCGCAATAGCATTTTCTTTCACTTCCTTTTTAAACTGAAGAGATTCGGTCAACCATGTTTGTTATCGAAGATAACAAAACTCCGGGCCCGAACGTGTTTTCGTCGACTTTCTTTAAGATACACTAAGAGGTGGTCGGTTCTTTTGTGGTTACAACTGTCCAATATTTTTTTTCTCATGGCTATATGCTAAAAGATTTGAATCGGACTTTCCTAGTTCTTCTTCCCAAAATGGAAAATCCTGAGTTGTTTTCTCAGTTTCGCCCTATACATTTATGTAATGTGCTTTATAAATGCATAGCTAAATGCCTCACAGGTCTTCTGCGGCATGTACTGCCCTCTTTGGTGTTAGACTTTCAGAATGCTTTTGTTCCTAGAAGGCTTATGTCTGACAACGGTCTGTTAGCTCATGAAATATTGTCTTTTATGAATGCTTCTAAGGCTCGAAAATGATTATATGCGGCTCTTAAGCTTGACATGAATAAGGCCTATGACTGGGACAACTAGACCTTTCTTCTGAGAACTTTACAGGCCTTCGGTTTTCCAGCCTATTGGATTCATATCATTAGGCAGTGTGTGTCTACAGTCTCTTATCAGATGTTGGTCAATGGTAGGCCTTCACCTGCTTTCCAGCCTCAGTGTGGTCTGAGGAAAGGTGATCCTCTCTCTTCGTATCTGTTCTTCCTATGCATGGAGGTGTTCTCGGTCGTGCTATGTCATGCGGAATCCACTTCTCGTATTCAAGGTATCCGTGTTTCGAAAGGAGCCCTTTCCATCTCGCACTTGTTCTTTGCGGATGACTCCTTGTTATTTTTTCAGGTTTCTCCAGAGGCTTGTGATAATCTTTTACGGGTGGTCTAGCAGTTTTGTGATGTGTTCGGCCAGATGATCAATCTTCAAAAATCTTTCGTTAAATTTAGTCCCAATACTCCTTCGGATTACCGAGACTATTTGGCGGCGTGCTTGAGGCTTAAACTTGTGTGAGGTTCGGCTAGAGCTACGTTCGGCCTGATTCCTAATGGATACGTAGGCAACCTCACATCGAGGTGCGGCCGTAATAAAAATGCATTCATATTAACATTCACACACTCACACCATAATCATATCAAGGGATCCCAGAGGCTTGTTGTTTTTTCAGGTTACTCCAGAGGCTTTTGATAAACTTGTGATAAACTTGTGATAAACTTGTTGTTTTTTCAGGTTACTCCAGAGGCTTGTGATAATCTTTTACGGGTGGTCTAGCAGTGGATCCTCTGACTCCCAATCGGGTTGCCTTCCCAGGTCTCGCCGGTGTTGCCAGTTTTGTGATGTGTTCGGCCAGATGATCAATCTTCAAAAATCTTTCATTAAATTTAGTCCCAATACTCCTTCAGATTACCGAGACTATTTGGCGGCGTGCTTGAAGCTTAATCTAAGCCAGTTCTTGATTCATACTTCGGCATGCCGGTGGATTTTGGTTGAAGCAAGGTTTCGGCTTTTCAATTTCTTATTGATAAGGTTTTCTGATCGTTTGGCTCGCTTTGCCTCTATCCACCTTTCAGCAGCGGCAAAGTTGGTTATTATTATTTCCATGTTGGTAGCCTCTTTTAACCATGTTCTATCCGTTTTCAAGGTGTCAACTTCGATCTGCAATTATATTGATAAGCTGTTGACCAGATTCTTATGGAGGTCTTCTTCCTCGTCAAAGGGTATGGAGTTTCGTTCTGCCTCGCTTTTGCACTTGCCGAAAGGTTTGGGAGGGTAGGTCTCCGTAATTCAGCTATGGTAAATCAGGCTTTGCTCGCTCGTCAGCATTGACGCCTTTTCCAGAATCCTCAGCTGCTCTAAGGTTTTTCAAGCTAAGTACCCCTCCCTTCGATCGATTTGTCCAGTTGATTTCTCTAGGTCCTCCTGGGGGTGAGACCTGATGGAAGGGCAGGTTGTGTTAGCACAGGGTCTAGCTTGGAAGGTTGGTGTTAGATCTCGGGTTAGAACGCTTGTTGACGACTGGGTTCCTGGAGATTTGAATGTCAGACCGTTAGATTCTAAGTCGAATGTTCTGACTCATGTTTCTTCCCTTATTATTCCGCATTCTGGCGAATGGGACACTTCTAAGATTCACCAGCTCTTTGACTCACAGTCGGCTGATAAGTCTATTATATATATATTTTTTTATTCCCGTCTCACGGTCATATTTGTGCTTAATTGAGCTCTATGAAGCTATTTTTATTACTAATAAACGTTTTATAGTGTTTTTGTAGAGTTGGTATTATTTTGTAGGAATTTGCAGATTTATGATAATTCCCGAGCTTATTGAGCCACTACGAAGACATTGGAGCCGGATCGTATTTTATGACCGTATATTTAAAGCCCATGACCGAGATAAAGAAATTTAGTTCGGTGATTCAAGGCTCAATATATGAGATGTTTTGGGTGTTTTTGTCCCTCGGGAGAGTTACAACACGAAGACTGATCCGGGGTGAGCTGTACCTGCAAAACAAACGGAGACACCAGTTGGGTGGTGCTCCACCTTCGACGCACAAGTTAGAAACTTGAAGGGAGAAAAAAGGTGCGGAAATTTAAGTGGGGATCTGCTCGGATTCCAAGCTCAGGATGTCTCTATCAAAGAGTAAAAAGTAATAAAATGGTAAAAAACGTCCTGTCAAAATGAGGGACATTTCCCTATTTATAGGGTCTTTGGGAATTTTGCCCCTGATTAGGTTACTGAACCCTAATCATTGGTGGGTTGCGCTGTTTGGCGGCATTCTCGGGATTTGGGCCTAAAGGCCGCCTTTTCCCTTGATTTCGGGAATGACACGTGTCGAGCAGGAATTGGTCCATTTTAGACCAATCTGAGGCTGACACGTGTCACCTTCTGATTGGGCCACGTGGCAGGGTAAAATTACCCTAAACATTTGCCCCTCACAGATGTGACGTGGCACGCCACGTGGCATCTGTGACACATGTCACGCTCTGGCTGGCGGTAATTTTACCGTTATAGAGTAACCGTTCATCTTTCGGGTAAATTACGGAAATGCCCCCAAATTTACCCTCTATATATAGTCGTTTTACCCTCATAATTTTGTACGTTTACAAAAATTTTCTAGAGAGAAAAACTTTGAGAGGGCAGAAGACATCCGTTTGAGTCAGGCGCGAGCAAGAAACTTTGTTCTTCCGCAACCCAGCCGGACCCGCCTTCCTTCAGATATCAAATCCAAAGGTACCGTCTCTATCTCTCTCAGCTCTTTTCTTTTTTTCACCGTTTGTACATATTTCTTGCAATAAATGGATGCATCACCAACACACACGGCACAGCCTAGGTTAGAGTCCAGCCGGTCACCAGGGACGGCTGAGTCTAGGACTGGGAGTGCCGGCTCGGGGTGTTGGGACCACCCTTTGCCATGGATTCCGACCAGTTATGTGTCTGTGCAGGACACCATGGCTCGGACAATGCAGACATCCACTGATCCGAATTATAAAAGCGAAGGCTCAGGCGGCCAAACGCCTGAGGGAGAATCGTCTGGTCAGGGAGACCAGACGGCTCTAGAGAGATCCCCTCCGCGCGCCCCTTCAACCCCTGCTGACTCTTTCTTGGAAGAGTGTGACCAAGGCGGCGACGAGGCCGCCTCTGCCCCCATGGACCAAAGCGAGGGGGAGACGGAGAGCGACAGCTCCGCCTCTACCTCCGAGAGAAGCGATGACTTGCCCCCTCTTCCGGATAGCAAGGAGGAAGAAAGGAAAAAGTGGAATGAGAAGGACGATCCCTTCAGCATCCGTCTCCTCCACGGACCGAATCCAGATGGGGGAGAACTTAGAGAACTTTAAGAAAATGCACCCGCTTGGAGACGGGTATAAGATCCGGGTGCCGCCTGAGCTGGGCACCATCGCCTGGGGGGATGATCAAGAGAACGCCAACAACTATTTTGGTTGTTATGAGGCGGCGTTTAAAGCCGGCCTTCGCTTCCCCCTTCACCAGGCGGTGAAGGCAATTTTGAGAGGCTACGGCCTTGGGGTTTGGCAACTTACCCCCAACTCCTAGACCAACATTCTGGGGTATGTTGCCGCCTGCGAGTTCCAAAGGCTTAACCCCGGCTGGGAGGCCTTTGCAAGCATGCATTATCTCAGCAGAAGCCCAGGCGGCTGGAGGGCGTGGTATACTCTAACCACATAGCTGCAATACATGATGACCTTGGACAAGGTCTCCAAGTTCGATGGCTGGAAGCACAGGTTCTACCTGATGTCAGCCCCAACCAGACGGGAAAATTATGAATTCCGTCTGTATAATAAGAAGCCCGACTTGTTGGGCAGGAAGTGCGCTCTTCCCCGGATCCTAGAGGAAGACTTTTACAAAATAATCGAGGCAGACTTTTTCGGCCCTCACAGACGCAACTCTGTCAACCGGGGAAACAATAAAAGTCCCTAAGAATTGGATTCCCAAGAGTGCCTGGTTCAGGGATGAATGTTTCCTAGCCGCCTGCGGGCTAGGGCACATGTTTAATAAACGTATGCACCTAGGTTCACACCGTCTGTAGTATTTTTCTATCGGAATTGATTTATGATTCTGATCAATTTCTTTCTTTTTTGCAGAAGAAGCGCTAAACATGTTGCAGTCGGAGAAAACTCTCAAGCGGTCTTCTGCGACCATCCGCAAAGATCTTGCGGAGAAGGCTGCGGCCGAGCTCAGGGCCAAGGTATTGAGCGCCTGACCCTTTCTTAAGTTTATTTTATAGACTGTCTTGCCCGGATACTAACCTTTACTTGTGTATTTTCACAGGGGGGAGAATTTGGGAAATCGTTTGAGAAGAATCTCAAACGGGATAGAGAGGAGGCCCCAACCGTTCTCAATAAAATAAAAAAGTCCGCCTCTGCGTGGGCCTTGATCTTGTCAACCCCTTATCAGCAGCCGCGGGGTTCACCACGCCTGCAAGCGTTTCCTGCTTGGCCGACTCTGAAGGTAAGAACCCTTTTGAATCCCCGCTTGATCTGGGTTGGCCTTTACGGGTGAAATCCCACTCCCAACAGACGTCATCCTCAGACGGTTGGCAATAGATAGGTGCTGCCTTAGTTTCGCACTTATCACGTGTTGATTGTGGTGCAGATCAATCTCCTCGCTAGCCAGACATCCAGAAGCACGCCAAGGCCATACTGGATGCCGTCCGGAAGAGGGATAAGGACAATATCCCTGGGATAGAGACGTTCAATCTTGAACGCATTCTATCCCTTCTGGCTGAGGTAAGAAACTTGTCAATTCAATGTTATTTTTTCCAAGTAATTATCCCGCCTGTAATTCTTATACCGCCTGCTTTTGCAGGCCATTCTGCGAGTGGACGGGCTCAAACGTCCTTATTCCCGCAAACGGGAAGAGGTAAAAAGGGCCAAGAAGTCCGCCATAGACGCTGATAATATTGCTTTACACTCGACTATCGTAAATGAACTTGAAACTAAAGCAATAATTATGACACAAGCGTCTAAAATCAAGCAGCTGGAGCTAGATCCGAAGGCGGCCGACCAGCGGGCAACGGATGCTGAGACGGCCAAGAAGGGGGCGGAGGAGGCCCAGAAGAAGGCAGACGAGAGCGCCAAGCAGGCTGATGAGGCGCTCAAGAAGGCCAAGGCGGACCTTGGCAAACTGAAAGCCAAGGTTGAGAGGCTGGAGAAGGATGCTGCTCAAGCTCAGAAAAACTTTGCAACAACCCTGGAGGCGGAGCAAAACCGCCTTATTGCTGAGAGTGATGCTGACAACGACGCCCGTATGAAGATTGCTTGGGCTGCCTTGTACCCAGAAGCTGATTATAGCATCTGGGCAATGGCACACAGCTATTCCGAGTACGTGGTGTACTTGAGAGAGCAAGGTGAGCCAGAGCCTACCTCCTTTGAAGCCTGGCTCAGCAACAGTGAGCCAACCGCGCCTGAGCTTCCTGGTCCCGGCGAAGCGCACCAAATTCCCACAGATGATGAGGAGAAGGGGGAAAACCAGGAGGCTCCGTCTGCAAGCCAGAAGTGACCCCACAGCGGCAGTATGCCAGTCTTTGCTTTTTCAATTCCTTTTTATTCAGCGGCTGTATGCCAAAACTTGCTTTTTCCGTCCTGCGTGCCGAGTATTTGTGTTTTTACCGGCTATGGAGCCGGGTTAATTAACAATTTCTTTCTCCCGGACGAGGTCCGGTTAACCTTTGATCCATTACAACCGTTTGGTTGGATGGACTTTTATGAATTGCACCGACTAGGTCAGTTTTGATCATTTAGCATTTGAATTTTTGTTTTTTGCAAATTTTAATTTTTGCCTAACTTATCGAAAGCATGCGGCGATTTCTTGCCTAACTTATCAAAAGCATGCGGCGAATTCAGTAGTCCGGTTGTCCTTGCCCCTGGACGGCTGTGTGATTGGTTTCAATTGGAGCTGGTTGATTGACTTGAAAACGTCTGATGCTGCAAAGAGCATGATATGTTTGTAAGTCAATCAATCACAGTAGTGATTGCCCCAAACCAAGTGCACAGCCGTACACCAACAGGCGTTTCAGTCACTACACAGACGGCTTATGCCAGCCTTGGTAGATATTTCATAGTCATTGAACTCTTGCCCCAATTGGGGTGAGGTGCAATTTTAAAATAAATAACCTGTGAGAACTTCAGCCGGTTACCGACTGATACCTGTGGGCATCCGGTATTTAGGAACTTATTCGTTCTTCGTAGGTTATTTTAGTCAGACGACTATGAGTTGACCAATTTGGTCGTTCAATTTTTGTCGTTTGTATGGATACGTAGAACCGACAGATAATCTGTTCTCTGCGACGATTGCACCCGGAGGGGTGTCGCCGGACGCCTTTGTCCATGTTGGGACAGGCGATTTTATAAAAATAGCAACCATCCGGCCATTTTAGCCTCTGGTCCTTTTTGAGATCGGTTGTGTAGCTACTAAACGTTTTTGTGCTTAGTTTCTTAATCAGTGTTGAATTTACACTAAGTATCGAACTTAGTTCTTTAAGCATACGAGTCTGTCTGGGTAATATCCAGACGGACAGACAAATATTTGATCATACTAAGTATCAAACTTAGTTAGATAAATGGAGAATCTGTCTGAGTATTACCCAGGCGGATAGTATCATACTAAGTATCAAACTTAGTTAGATAAATGGAGAATCCGTCTGAGTATTACCCAGGCGGATAGTATCATACTAAGTATCAAACTTAGTTAGATAAATGGAGAATCCGTCCGAGTATTACCCAGGCGGATAGTCAAGCAGTTGAATAAACAAAATCAAACTTAAATAAACAAGAGATCCGAGTATTACCCAGGCGGACTAACAAATGAAACCTTCACTAAGTATCAAACTTAGTTAGGTAAATGAGGAATCCGCCTGGATATTACCCGGATGGATAATCAAACGATAATTTTGCAAACAAAGTCTGAATCTTCATTAACTGACACTGTTTACCAAAAGTTTACATTCTCAGAAGTAGTACTTTTTTAGATTGTCTACATTCCAAGTTCTAGGCAGGCGCCTTCCGTCTGGAGTTTCCAGGCGGTAGGTGTCGTCCCTTACTTCTTCATAGATCCGGTAGGGGCCTTCCCAATTTAGGGTTAGCTTTCCCAACTCATTGGCCCTACCGGTTGCCTCCATTTTTCGTAACACTAAGTCGTCAACTTTCAAGGGACGCTTGTGTACTTTTTTGTTGTAGGCTCTCGTCATTCTCAGACGGTAAATCTCATGACGCAAGGCGGCATTGCCCCTGCGTTCTGGGAGTGAATCCAATACCAGGCGCATTGCTTCCCAGTTTGCCTCTTCATCATACAGCATGACTCTAAGAGTCGGCTCGTAATGTTCGATGGGCAAGACGGCTTCAGCACCGTAAACCATGAGAAATGGGGTTTCACCGGTTTCCCCTTTCGCTGTTGTCCGGATGGCCCACGGGACATGGATTAATTCTTCTGCCCATAAGCCACCAGCTCTTTCTATTTTCTTTTTAATGCCGTCTGAGATGAGTTTGTTGAAAGCTTCAACTTGGCCGTTTGCTTGGGGCTGGCCAACAGATGCGAAATAGCTTGAGATCCCCTGATCTCCCAACCAAGTTTTTAGCTGAGGCGTCTCAAACTGAGGACCATTATCAAAAACCATAGACATGGGTACCCCGTACCGGGTGATAATGTTCTTCCAGATGAAGGAAATTACGTCTGAGGTCTTGATGTTTTTAACCGCCTCAGCCTCAACCCACTTGGTGAAGTAATCCACAGCCACTAAGATATAGCGCTTTCCTCCTGGAGCAGGCGTGTAAGGACCTAGAATGTACATGCCCCATTTTGCAAATAGGATTGGGCTGTGGATGGCTGTCAGATCAGTAGCCGGACGGTGAATGAGTTTGCCAAATTTTTGGCACTTGTCACATTTCTTCACCAACTCCTTGGCGTCCGCCTCAAGAGTGGGCCAAAAGTAATGTCGTCTGGCTCTGACGGCTAGGGACCTGCCGCCTATGTGAAAGGCGCAGAATCCCGAGTGCAAGTCTTCAAGAATTTCTTTCCCCTTTTCTGGGGTGACACATTTCAACAAAGGCTTTAGAAACCCCGCCTTGAAGAGTTCTCCATTTTTCAACTCGAATCTTGCAGCTCGCTTTTTCAGGATGGCTGCTTCCTGTGGCGAATCAGGAAGTGTGCCGTCTGAGAGATAGGCCCGGATGCCATCCATCCAGGTATAGCTTCGGTCCAGAATTCCAACGGGATCCTCATAGATGCTTCTTTTTTCAAGAACTTCCCAGAAGACTGACCGAGGCGTATCATGGCAGGCGGAAGATGCCAGCTTTGACAATGCATCCGCCTGGTTGTTTTCCGACCTAGGCACCTGATTCAGCCGGAATTCCTCAAGTGCCTCGGTCTCTTCTTTGACTGCCTGAAGATATTTAATCATAGTCGGATGAGTAGCCTCGTAGCTTCCCTCATACTGGCTAACAACCAATTAAGAATCAGAGTAGGCGTCAATTTTCATGGCCCCTGCCGCCTTACACATGCGAATGCCGGCTAGCAGGGCTTCATATTCCGCCTCATTGTTAGAGGCCTGAAATTTGAAGCGTAGTGCATACTCAAATCTGTCTCCTTCAGGAGACTCATAAATTACACCTGCACCACAGCCGTTCTTTGTAGAGCTCCCGTCTACGTACACTTTCCAAACCTGATCAAGATTATCCAGAGCAACCGGACGAGTCATTTCCACAATGAAGTCGGCAAACGCCTGACCTTTCACTGCCTTTCTTGGTTCGTAAGTGATTTCAAGGCTCTGCATTTCAATAGCCCATTTCAACATTCTCCCGGATGAGTCCAAGGTAGACATTGGCCGCTTGAGTGGCTGGTCCGTGTAAATCACCACCGGATGTGCCAAAAAGTAAGGCTTCAATTTTTTGAATGCCATATACAAAGCGAGGCCAAATTTTTCAACCATGGGGTACCGGAGTTCAGCATTTTTAAGAACATGGCTAATGAAGTAAGCCGGGAGCTGCACGCCGTCTCGCTCAGCAAGGAGAACGGCACTGAGGGCATGGTCTGAGACGGCTAAATACATGTACAACGTCTCCCTAAGCAAAGGACTGACCAACCTAGGCAGAGAATGTAAATGCTCTTTCAACCTTTGGAACGCCGCCTCAGCATCATCCCCCCATTCAAATCTGGTCTTTTTCCTGATTGCTTGGAAGAAGTAGAGGCATTTGTCACCTGACCGGGTGAGGAACCTCCCCAGGGCGGCCAGACAACCGGTGAGTCTCTAAACTTCCTTAACAGAGCGGGGTGACTTCATGTCAATCACCACCTGTATCTTTTCGAGGTTAGCCTCTATCCCCCTTTGATCAATCAGGAATCCGAGAAACTTCCCAGACTCAACACCAAAGACGCATTTCTTAGGATTTAACATAACCTTATGCCGCCTGAGGGTGGTGAATGTTTCTCGGAGATCAGCAAGGTGATCCGTCTGTAGCTTGGATTTGACTATCATGTCATCAATGTACGCCTCCACATTCCTCCCAATCTGATTAATGAAGACCGTATTAATCATCCGTTAGAAAGTGGCAGGCGCATTTTTCAAGCCAAACGGCATCACAGTATAACAGAATAGCCCCTGATCAGTGACAAAGGCCGTCTTCTCTTGATCTTTCTTCCACAGGGGTATCTCATGGAAGCCGGAGTAGGCATCCATAAAGCTCATCAAGGCGTGACCGGCTGTAGAATCGACCAGACTGTCAATCTTTGGAAGCGGATAACTGTCCTTTGGACACGCCTTGTTGAGGTCTGTGTAATCAACACACATGCGTCAGGTCCCATTCGCTTTCTTCACAAGGACCACATTGGCCACCCAGTCGGGGAAATTACAAGGCCGAATGAACCTGGCATCTAGCAGCTTATTGACTTCGGCAGCTGCCGCCTGACTTCTTTCCTCGCCGTGGTCTCTTTTCTTTTGCCGGATGGGCTTTTTTTTGGGGTCCACGGCGAGTTTGTGGACAGCAAGATCCGGGCTGACGCCTGGCATCTCTTCCACTTCAAAGGCAAAAATGTCTTTGAATTCTTTCAGCAAATGGTGCAAGCTTGCACCCAAGGTAGCATGAGCAGCCGTCCCAACCTTAACAGTGCGTTCTGGACGGCTGTCGTCCAGTACGAGATCAATGCTTTCGCCAGCCGGTTGGGGACGGAGCTCATCTGACCGTTCAACGGTCAGTGATTGCTATTTTTTCTCTTTTTTCACCTCCACCAGCAGAGGAGCCTTTCTTTTCTTTTCGGCTGCTGATGGGGCAGGAGCTGGATTGGCATCCTTGACGTTGTCAAGGTCTATTGGTTCCTGACCGCCTAGGGCCACGGTATCTCGGACGGCTGAGAGATAACATTCTCGGGCCGTCTTCTGATCCCCATTCAAGGAACCAACAGAGCCGTCATCCCTCTCATACTTGATGAGCATGAGGGAAGGGATGATTACTGCCTTGGCTACGTTGAGGGTTGGCCTGCCAAGAATGATGTTATAGGCGGTCAACTCTTCAACGACCAAGAATTTGACGACAATATGTCGTCCCTGGCCTTTCTCTCCCAGCCGGATGGGTAAATCAATTCTCCCGGCTGGGTAGACCATCCCACCCCCAAAACCAACCAAGGGGTGGGTGACCGGATGCATGCTGCTGACGTTGTATTTCAGCTTTTGCAAGCACCGGAGACTGATGATGTCTGATGAGCTGCCGGTGTCTATAAGGATCCGTCCAACCAGCTGATTGGCAACCTTACAATCAATGACCACCGGGTCATCATGCGGGCGGCGAACGCTACCCCTATCCTTCTCAGTGATCAAGACGTCTGGGAAAGAGGAGCTGGCTTCCGCTTGCTCATCATCATCTTTGTCCATCTTTCGAAGATGGCTCTTGGTGCCCCGGATGGTAGGGCCACCACATGAGAACCCGCCTGCTATAGTGTAGACCGGCTCCTTATCGGTATCCGAGCTACTAGCAGGCTGGGGCGTAGTCTTGGAGGACTGACCCTTGTTTTTCTTTTTTGCCCCGGTTGGGGACTTAGAAATGTAGGACTTCAACAGCCCTTTGTCAGCCAGACGGTCCAACGCACGGTGAAGACTGAAGCAGTCGTTGGTGTCATGGCCGACCTCCTCATGGAACTGACAGAATTTATTCTTGTTCCGTGACTGGACAGAACTCTTCATAGGATTCGGCTTCTCAATGGACAGCCGGTCCTTTACCTCCATGAAGATGGAGTTGCAGTCTTTATTAAACTCGTACTTGGGGACGTATGGTTTAAATTCTTTCTTTTTCTTCTGGGACGGCTGGTCAGAGTCAGTAACCGCCCAGACTTCTTTTCTTTTCTTGCTCTCTTCTTTGTTTTTAGCCGGCTGAGCTGACCGGCTGTCTTTCTGTTTGTCAGACTTCTTGAAGTCTGACTGGCTACCAGGCGAGCAGAGGTCGGTAGCTTGAATGTAGCTTTCCGCCTCCCTCAGGGCCGCCTGTAGAGTGAAAGCCCCTTTTCTGAATAGGTCGAACTTAAAGGTCGACCCGTCTCTCAGACCTTTAAAAAAGTTTGTAAAAGCTACCTCATCAGACAGTCCCTGAATCTGAATTCTGATCAGGTTGAACCGCCTGACATATGAGCGCAGCCCTTCTCTCTCTCCCTGCTTAACAGTGCTCAAATCAAGGCTTGTTTTCTTAGCAGGGATGTTCATTGAGAAGTTGGAAGCAAACAGGAAGGCAAGCTTCTTGAAGCTGTCTATAGACCCGACTGGCAGGTTGCCAAACCATTGTTGGGCAATGCCCTTCAATGTAGCCAGAAAGGATCGACACCAAGTGGCATCATCCAACCCCTGCAGATACATGAGGTTGGTGTAAGCCATGAGGTGGTCTTCCGGATTGGTGGTACCACCATAGGTACCAACCAACACATTCTTAACCTTAGCCGGCTGAGCCGCCTCGGTTATCTCCCGAGTGAACGCAGAAGGTTGTTCACCCAGGCGCAGCAGGCGAAGCTGCCAGTCCAATGACTGGACATTTGGATATGTCGTCTGACCCCCAAAGAAGGCCGGCTGCATGAAGTAAGGAGGATATTGTCCGTAAGCCTGAGTAGGCACATACGGTACATTTCCAATCATATGAGGGCCAGAATGGACGGTATTACTGCCTGTCTGACTCTCATGCAAGGAGGGTGCACTCCCTGCAGAAATATTGTTGAAGTTGTCTGGAAAGTTCGACGTTGAAGCCGACTCAGACAGCGATTGATTTCTCTTCCGGTTGATGATCTCCCGGGCATCGAGAGTTGATTTTTTACTTCTCACCGGCTGATGACGCCGGCGAGGGTTATTGGTGTTCCCCCCAGGAAGGAGAATTTTCGACCAATCGATGGTCC
This sequence comes from Chenopodium quinoa, assembly GCF_001683475.1. NCBI lineage: Eukaryota > Viridiplantae > Streptophyta > Magnoliopsida > Caryophyllales > Amaranthaceae > Chenopodium > Chenopodium quinoa. Next base: position 6,050,232 of record NW_018745413.1, read on the forward strand.
CGGCTGCCTTCTCCTTTGGGTGAGGAGTGGGCTGCCGGTTTCTGATTGACTTCCCCTTCTCTGGAGGAGTCTTCTTCGCCGACTGACCTTTACTTGGGTCAGCCTGGCTTTTGGTGATCATCTTTGTAATTTCACCCTTGAAACTCGTCATGAACCTCATGAGTTCGTCTCGGGTGACAGGGGCCGATCCAGCTGCCGTTTGGGTTGCCCCTTCCGGCTGCCCAGTAGGTCTGCTCGGACCCGCCTGGGAGGCGCCCCGCTCCAGAGTCTCTCTGGGCCGGATGCGCTTGACTCTGAGAGAGTCGTCCTCGGCTGTAGAGGTTTCGACCTAAGGATCCTCATCCTCCTCATGGTCTGTAAAGACTTATGGGTCTTCGCCCAGACGGTTAGGGGGTGGTACAGACTCTTGAACCATCTTCGAGGTACTCTCCCCACAGACGGCGCCAAATGTTTTGAGTGTTTTTGTCCCTCGGGAGAGTTACAGCACGAAGACTGATCCGGGGTGAGCTGTACCTGCAAAACAAACGGAGACACCAGTTGGGTGGTGCTCCGCCTCCGACGCACAAGTTAGAAACTTGAAGGGAGAAAAAAGGTGCGGAAATTTAAGTGGGGATCTGCTCGGATTCCAAGTTCAGGATGTCTCTATCAAAGAGTAAAAAGTAATAAAATGGTAAAAAACCTCCCGTCAAAATGAGGGACATCTCCCTATTTATAGGGTCTTTGGGAATTGTGCCCCTGATTAGGTTACTGAACCCTAATCATTGGTGGGATGCGCTGTTTGGCGGCATTCTCGGGATTTGGGCCTGAAGGCCGCCTTTTCCATTGATTTCGGGAATGACACGTGTCGAGCAGGGATTGGTCCATTTTAGACCAATCTGGGGCTGACACGTGTCACCTTCTGATTGGGCCACGTGACAGGGTAAAATTACCCTAAACAAGGAGGTCCATGATTTTACAAGATTATACAAGTTATTTTTATGGACCAAGCAAGTGAAGAAACTAAGGCTAATAAACTCTAAAAACCCAAGTCAAAACCTACAAGGCCTGGTAAATAGATGGGTTCGATCTCCTTGGGCCCTACTCCAGCTGACCCCGTATTTGCTCCAAATTCATGCGGCTTTTGTATTTGGGGATTTATTCTTTGTTGGTTAATGGGAATTTTAGGGTTATTTTCCTATATAAAGGAATAGTAGTTACGTAGGATGGTAGGTTAGCTTTTTCATTGTTTAGTTTTAGATTAGTTTTAGTTAGTTTTATTTGTTTTGTGTTTCATTAGTTTAGTTTTAGTTTTATTAATTTGTTATATGTTTAGTTTAGTCTTTTTTTTTCTCTTTCTCTCTCCAACTTTTCTCTCTCTCTCTCCTTTTAATTAAAACTTTTAATCTTACTTTCTCTCTTATTTCTCTCACTACAACTTTTGATTAAATTTCAGTAATATATTCTCTTTCTTTGATCATGTCTCCTTTAATTATTTTGTTTAGTTTAGATTTAGTTTTGTTTCTAGGGTTTATGGGGATATATAAATAATATGAAGGGGTAATTTATTGTTATTGATTGTCAATGCTTAATTAATTTCCTATTGATTGATTTAATGCTCTGTGACTAGACTAGGCCTGATCTTTTATGCATGAGTTTGAAAATATTGATTCGATATTCGAGAGATGAGAATTGATGTTTAGGTCTAGTTTCAATAGGCAGGTTAATTTATAAATGGTTAAGTCGAGATTCGAGAGATAAGATTTAATGCCGGTAGATTAATTATGTGATTGTAATACGTAGTGAAAGCCCTTTATGATCTGATTAATTTATGCATTGATGATTGATTGTTATGTTTTACCCTGGTATATTATTTATTGGTGAACCTATGCCCTAGGTATTTTATTCATTGATTTTCTCTATTCTTATTCTTCCCTACTTTTACTCTTAGTAGTTTAGTTATCCTTTGATTACAATATTTTGGTTACTTAATAATTTAGATTATAATGACGAATTAGGAATAGAAAGACTTGTTTCCCTTTGGATTCGACCCTAATTCCCTATCTACATTAGTTAGAGGATTTAGGAGTTATTTTTGATTAGGTGATACGACTTTAGCCTGTCAAAATTTGGCGTCGTTGCAAGGGAAACGATTTATTTTTATTTCTAGTTGTTATTAAAGTCTAGATTATTATTTTTTATTTTTATTTTATTTTATTTTATTTTTTTATTAGTTGAAAATATCCATGCGTACGCCACTACAAGAATTATATGATTTTTATGCAACACCTGAATACTGTCTTTTTCAATATCGTCTTTGTCATGAAAATCCTAAATGCCCTTATAGTGAGTTTTTTGTGCGTGCTCCGGATGATTTTAGAGTTCTTTCATATGCATATGATCATAATCGGAAACGAATAGTTGCTAATGAAAGTTATTGGAAGGCTCTTGATGAAAAAGTTTACGGACACTATAATAATACGAATGTTATTGAGGATGAAGAACCCGTTATAGAATTTGTGGTTGAAAAATCATGGTTGATGAATTGGTGATTGGAAAATCATTAGTTGTAGAAACGGTGGTTGGTAATTCCTTTGTTGATGATGTTGTTATTTGTGAGGGTAAAATTTAAAGTCATTATTGGATGATAAAGACAATGACTACCTCCATGTTCGTTCTATTAATTCTAAATTTTTAACGGAGGAAGTAGAAGGTTGAGGTGTATTTTCATCTCCCTCTTTTGATTTTTCATTCTACCTTGAGTTCTCTTTATGTGCTCCTAACCTTTTCTTTGTAGGGATTAATGTGCTTGCAATTAAGCCCTATCTAGTGCTTAATGAAATGTTTGCAGGAGCATTTGATAAGTTACTCAAGGTGTTGAATTCTTCCGATTGAGAGAAGGAGTATGGTCGAGCGGGACCTTGATAAACTAGCGCTTTGCGGGAGGCAACCCGTACTTTAATTTGCTTTTTAGTTTAGTTTTTTTCTTCTTTTTATGTGTGTGTGTTTTATTTCATTTTTTTTATTTTTCTCTTTTAGAGAGGTAAGGAGAGTGTAACTTATGCTTGTGGGAGTTTATTTTTGTGCAGATTTTGAGCTAGTGAAGGCTTCATTCACGCTGGAACTGCACTCGTATTCGATCGGGCAGAGCTCGCCCGATCAGGCGCGCGTAGCGTCAGCAAAATTTGTCAACTTTGATAGGCCATAACTTTTGCGTTTCTTATCCAATTTAAGAGTGTGACCTATTGTTGGAAATCTCTTCAAGTCTACTTTCCAAGCAATTAGAATCACTGCATTATGACTTATATATCAAAAGTTATGATCGAAAGAGTACATCTGTCTCAAATTTGGACTTTTTCCCACCAACACTTTGTTTCTTTCTTGCCCAAATTTGTTCCAAAGAGATGCATTGCAATCCTCGAGACTTTGGTGACATTATTGTGGTGATGTTGAGGAGTAGTCACCTTGACTACTAGCTTCCCTTTATTAAGACAATGAGGACATTGTCTGATTTATCTTGGGGGAGGTTTTCGTGTTCGTATGGTATATCTTTCACTCCCTCTTTTTTTTATTTATTTTTCTTGGTGTGCTTAGTATAGATTTTATTGCTTTTATAAGTTAGATTTTATTGCTTTTATAAGTTAGTTTTTATTGCTTTAAAAAAAATCCAAAAATACATTCCAATGAATAATAAATCATACTTCCCTGTGCCCCTTGATTAAAAATTTTCGAAATTGTTTTGATTCTTGGTTATTGATGATAAATATTGTGGATTAGTTGATCATGATTCAATGTTTAATTGTTTGGATGCCTAAACATGCGTCAATTTTGCAAACTACTTGTGAATATAGTGTTTGACTAGTTGATTTGGTTGGGAATGTGTGTTAGTTCCTGGTATGTCAATGAATTTGAGTATTGATTTTCAACTATAAGTAATGTTTGTATGACTCATTATTATGCACATTGTGGAGGACGAAGGCATTTGTTCTTTTAGGTGGCGTTCAGATGATTGTAGAAACATTTGTTCCCTTCTTGCTACCCATGTTGTTGCCTTGACTTTTTGTTGTTTATTAGCCACATTACAAGCCTACTTTGCCCTATTGGTTACTAGTCCCAAGCTTGGCTTGGGGGAGCTATTAGTGAGTGAGGTGAGGGAGTTTGTAGTGTGCTTATTATTTGCACAATTTGGGTGGGTTTTGAGAAGTTATTTTGTTCTTGATCATGTTTATTTTTGATGAGTTTGAAAGTTTAATTTTCTTGAAAAAATAAAGTATGATTTTATGAAAAAAAAGAAGTTCAAAAGAAAAAAAATAAAAGTGAAAAAAAATAAGTGAACTTCAAGAGAAGAAAAAAATTGTTCAATGTTCAAATGTTCTAGTTGGAGGTTGATCAAAAGAAGAAAAATAAGATGATGAGCTTCAATGAAAAATTCAAGTTTGAAAAATAAAGTTTGTTTATTCACTCCAGATCTTTATTATTATATCTTATGAGTGAAATTGTAAGAGTTGGGATTATTTATATTGTTTGGAGTTGTATTTGGTGGATTATTGTTGGGGTTGATTTGTCTAGGAGAGGTTGATTATTATTTATTTTGATCATGGGTTTTACTAGGGTTTGCTCCCTTAAGCATAGCTCTTCTCTCACTTGTTCCCAAATGATTTCTACCTTTTACCCTAGCCTTACATTACAAGCTTTAAAGACCTTCCGACCTTTGTGCATAGAGTTGTATGAATGTGAAAGTGTTGTTTATCAATGCAAGTTATGATTTGACATATTTCGAGTCAACTAGTAGGTTGAGTATAAATCTTTTTAAACACACGAGAGTGTGAGTTTGGGGGGACATTGTTCACATTAAAGGGGTGGTTGGAGAGCGATCGAGTACATCTTTTACTCGCCACATAAATGAGAGTTGAGTGTGTGAGCACTAGTCTTGAATTCTATATGCTCTTGTGGTTTGCTCTATTTGACAATTGTTAGGGAAGATTGGTAGTTGGATGGATTTAATTGATTGACTTTGATACATGTTTGTCGACTTTACCTTGAATTGTATTTATCGATTTAAATTATTTTGGGGGTGAAGTATTGATTTATTTATTCATTGCTTTGCTTAGGGATAAGCAAAGGTTTGGCTTGGGGAGTTTCATAAATCTATTTTATATATATATTTTTTATTCCCGTCCCACGGTCATATTTGTGCTTAATTGAGCTCTACGGAGCTATTTTTATTACTAATATACGTTTTGTAGTGTTTTTGTGGAGTTGGCATTATTTTATAGGAATTTGCAGATTTATGATAATTCCCGAGCTTATTGAGCCACTACGAAGACATTGGAGCCGGATCGTATTTTATGACCGTATATTTAAAGCCCAGGACCGAGATAAAGAAATTTAGTTCGGTGATTCAAGGCTCGATATATGAGGAGGTCCAGGATTTTACAAGATTATACAAGTTATTATTACGGACCAAGCAAGTGAAGAAACTAAGGCTAATAAACTCTAAAAGCCCAAGTCAAAACCTACAAGGCCTGGTAAATAGATGGGTTCGATCTCCTTGGGCCCTACTCCAGCTGACCCCGTATTTGCTCCAAATTCACGCGGCTTTTGTATTTGGGGATTTATTCTTTGTTGGTTAATGGGATCTTTAGGGTTATTTTCCTATATAAAGGAATAGTAGTTACGTAGGATGGTAGGTTAGCTTTTTCATTGTTTAGTTTTAGATTAGTTTTAGTTAGTTTTATTTGTTTTGTGTTTCATTAGTTTAGTTTTAGTTTTATTAATTTGTTATTCGTTTTAGTTTAGTCTTTTTTTCTCTTTCTCTCTCCAACTTTTCTCTCTCTCTCTCCTTTTAATTAAAACTCTTAATCTTACTTTCTCTCTTATTTCTCTCTCTACAACTTTTGATTTAATTTCAGTAATTTATTCTCTTTCTTTGATCATGTCTCCTTTAATTGTTTTGTTTAGTTTAGATTTAATTATGTGTGAGTAGTTTTCTTTCTAGGGTTTATAGGGATCTATAAATAATATGAAGGGGTAATTTATTGTTATTGAATGTCAATGCTTAATTAATTTCCTATTGATTGATTTAATGCTCTGTGACTAGATCAGGCCTGATCTTTTATGCATGAGTTTGACAATATTGATTCGAGATTCGAGAGATGAGAATTGATGTTTAGGTCTAGGTTCAATAGGCAGGTTAATTTATAAATGGTTAAGTCGAGATTCGAGAGATGAGATTTAATACCGGTAGATTAATTATGTGATTGTAATACGTAGTGAAAGTCCTTTATGATCTGATTAATTTATGCATTGATGATTGATTGTTATGTTTTACCCTGGAATATTATTTATTGGTGAACCTATGCCCTAGGTATTTTATTCATTGATTTTATCTATTCTTATTCTTATCTACTTTTACTCTTAGTAGTTTAGTTATCCTTCGATTACAATATTTTGGTTACTTAATAATTTAGATTATAATAACTAATTAGGAATAGAAAGACTTGTTTCCCTGTGGATTCGACCCTACTTCCCTATCTACATTAGTTAGAGGATTTAGGAATTATTTTTGATTAGGTGATACGACTTTAGCCTGTCATCGGCCCAACGCATTCTTTCACTTGAAAGACCACATCGAGCTATGGATGATTTTGTATACTAGAAATTTTCTAGGGATGGTTGCTTTTCTACTAAGTCGGCCTACTCTTTGTTGGTTAGACAATCCGTCGTTTCAATTGTCAGTTCTCCGGCTCCTAATCAGTGGTGGAAATCCTTCTGGGGTCTTCCCCTTCTACCTCGATTCAAGGTGTTTTGTTGGAAGATACTTCATAATGCCCTACCATTATTGGAAACTCTGGCTTCCAGAGGTCTTCCGGTGGATCCACTTTGCTGCTTTTGTCGTCTGCATTCTTAAACGACTGCCCACTTGTTCAAAGATTGTCCCTTAATTAGTTCCCTTCGGGATTTAGCCTTCCCCTCTCTGAATAGTGTGGCCTGGTGGTCTTGCACTTCAAGGAGTCCAAGGATTAGATAGGTCTCACATCCTTCGTCTCCTTCCTATGGACTATCTGGATTATTAGGAATGACAGTGTTTTTCGACAGGCGGTTTGGTCTCCCTGTTTATTTCATCGTCTCTCTAGGGAATGGACAGCTAGAGCCCTTCAGGCTCAGGAGTTCCGTCGACACCTTACCTCCTTGGCTGGAATTCCTCTTAAGCCGGTCCACCAAGTGGCTCCTTTGTGTATACAGGGGGATTCTACGGATATCTTAGATCATTGTTTAGTTTTTGATGGAGCCTGGCTTTGCAGTGATAATCGTGCAGGTGCTGGCTGGATTATTTGAGATGCGAACTCTGATAGAGTTCTCGGGGGTGGAGCGTGTGCTTGTCGGGCTCATAATGCTCTTCAGGCGGAACTGCAGGCCTTCTTAGGGGGCCTCCGGTTGGCCTTGCGCAGGGACCTTCTGCGTATTCTTGTTTATACTGATGCGCTCTGCTCGTTTCCTTGTTCCAGTTGTCTCGGTCCCTTTGATATCTCCTACTTCTGGTTGCTACGGGAAATTCAAGAGCTTCTTCCCCGCTTTTTGTCTTGTCGGCTATGTAAGGTGCCTCGACAGTGGATCGCTCTAGCACATTGGTTGGCAGTTAGTGCTCGGGATCGTCGCTACCTTTGTTAGTCCTTTTAGTTTTGCAGTTTTTGTTTGTTTTGTTAGTGATCTTTGTCAAAATAAATAAATAAATAAGTAACAAACTATAACCATTACTGAGTAATATTTATTTTGATATCTTATAAACATATATTCAAATGAATTTTTTTTTTCCCAAATGAGAAGCTCTTTTACCATTTCCACTTACAACAAGCATAAGGGTATTAGAGCAAGATAAACTAAGATCTTACTAACTCATCACGCTTATTCACATAGTGTTGCTTATAACACCATTCAGAAGCTGAGATTTGGTATAGGGAGAAGTACATCGTCAACAAAATCATACACACTGTCCGAAACTCCAAATATTAATATTAACTACAGAAACTGATTTCATTTATAATCAAGAAATGACTCTCTATACACAAAAATAATAGTAATAATTTAATCTTGTTCAAGAAAAGAAAAAATAAATCATCAAAACTTCTCAGCCATTATAGCCCATCACATCTCACCTAATGCTTTTTTAATATCACCCTGCAGAACAAGAGGTCAAAGAAGAACATTCAGATTTCTGGAAATATAGCAATGAGAGTGCGAGATGTAAAGATGAGGAAGACTGGAAGAGCATGAAGCACCTCGATGGAAAGCGGAGGAGTTGTTGTACCATATCGTTTGACGACTTTTCCATCCTTGCCAACGAGGAACTTTGTAAAGTTCCATTTGACACTGTTTCCAAAAAGAGATGAACGCTTACTTGCTTTAAGGAATTTGTACACAGGGGCTGTCTTCGGTCCATTGACGCATACCTGTTACAACAAATTCAAGTACAAACAATTGGGAAGTGGCAGAAATGTGATATTAGTAGCTTAGTGCTATAGCTGGAAACAGATAGATAAATAATTATGCACAAATATATCAGTAACCAGGTTAGCTTCAGCTCTTGTTAGTGTAATGGGAGTTCAAGGAATACCACTAAACAAGAGTTATTTCTGTAATCTCTACTTTTTCTTTTCTCACCCACCTTTTCTTTGTTTCATCTTGTTTAAATAGCTGTGTTCGAAAATTGTCTTCTGTCACTTGGGTTCCCCCCACCCCACTTGGTCAAGCAGCACACGAAGGGGTGGGTGTGTTCAAGAAAATTTTTAAATGCAAACATCCTAAAGAACTGATGCGATATGCTCCTTGACTATAGATAAGAGAGGTGCATACGAGAAAAAGATAAGAGAGGTGCACTAGTTGCTCGTGCCCACTAATATAGACCCACGGCAGTGAACTATCAACTTAACACACCGTTCACTGGTTCAACACCCCCTCCACCACCCCCCCCCCCCAACCCCAAAAAAAGGGGGGGGGGGCAGTGGGAGCACATTAACTTCCGATGCTCTGACAATACGCAGTGTGGAATTCAAATATGGGAGTGCCAAATGTGCATGATCAAAGTGGCAAAATCACTATTTACAGTGAGTCAGAAACCTAAGACCTGTCAACCAGAGAATATTCAAGTGGAATTCCATTTGACTGTTCACGATATTCTGACCTGATTGTTGCTGTTATTTTTCAAATAATAAGATGCTGATAAATGGAAGCTGCAGGCCAGCTGCTGATCTAGGGCTGAGGAAATTCTTGATTTTTTTTTTTTTTTTTATTTAGTGGGTTGAAATATACACAACTGTTATATAATTTTCACTTTTAAATCAAATTTCTTTTCAGGAAGAGAAGCTTAATACAACTGCTAGATAAGCAAGCCAGTGACCAAGCCGTACTTAACACTACTTTCATTCCTTGTCGTCAAGCAAATCCATTTTACTTTGAAATAGTTCTTTGGGCATAATCCCTCAAAAAGTAGGAGGCTCAGGTTTTGATAGCCCTCTAAGATATAAATTAATTATTAATAAATATAATTCATTAAAAATTAAAGAAAATTTCATCATTAAAAAGACAGGAAAATTTCTAAACCTAAACTAATAATAATTTTTTTCCCCTCATTCAATATCAGTTAGATAGGATACACTACCATAAAAAATCCAAAAGGATGCAGAGGACACCATTCTATGGTCTCTATTGTCTATCACACAAAACCTGCCAACTACAAGTTCAGCCCATGAAATCCAATTATGCCTTTTCAAGTTTCAAACCACAAAGCCAAAAATGGGTAAAATCTAATCATTCCTTTTCAGCCACAAAACTACCAGTGAGAAATACCCAATCTTTCCTTTTCAACCACAAAGCCATAAATGCTCTCCTCCCTCATACTTCCACATAATAACATCATACCAGTAAATGCTTCATGAAAGACCCAAACCACAACCATCAAATCCCAACATATTTCATAATAAGAAACTAATCTACTATACAATAATATACTGCTCTTAGATTCCTCACCAATGGCAAGAAAATATGAAACCCAAAATTTTCACTGTTAGGTACGTAGCACTAACATAAGAAATTTGACACATAGGGTCTAAAGTCTAGCATGTATTGAGCCATACTGAACATGCAGTCAATAAAATTGTTTTGATTTTCCTTAGAGACCTTTGCTTTCCAACTAAGTGATAGAAGACGAAGTATATTTTATAAGGTGTTGTATGAAAGAGTACTCAAAGAATTTTAGAAAAAGGAAAAATCGTCGAACACTCCTAAGAAATTTGTAAGCCACCCTAAAAATAAATAAAAAATCAATGCCTACTCCTGACCTCAACTAAAAAGGAAGTTACAATCAGAACACACTGCATAGTAGGAAGCTGAAAGACAACAAAAAGAAATGTAAAAAAGGCCATGGAATCCTCAATCAATCAAAGCCTTAATCCCATAAGTGGGAATATGACCAAGGGATAATTGAACAAAAACACCTAGATCATAAATGCAAAAGCATCATATTTGTTGCTTCTAAAGACTGGGTACCAAAAGGGAACTTGATTCAAGGTAGAATGAAAAAATATATATAGCAACCAAGAAAATGTTCCAAGGCCATATAACAGCGACATAGTTCTCCTCACAGAGCCTAGATCTCTTTTGTCCCATTACTATAAAATATAAATCATCTCTTGTATCCTCCACATTCTAGATAAAATAAAGTTTCTAACAGACGACATGTGAAGGTATATTATTACTAAACATGAAAAAGGCCACACATCAAAAGAAATCCGCACAAGATTATAAACTAAGGAATGCTCAATGAGGACAAGTATACATTCCACAAAAATGAAACTCCCAGCAAAAAAAACTGCAAACTTACCTTTTGAAAAATGGGATACTCAGCACTGAATCTTGTACAAGCAAAATTTGCAGCATCTTCACTTGTCCCAGGTTCTTGCTTTAGAAATTGATTGCAAGGAAAAGCCAAGACTTCAAAACCTGAGATACCAGATGCAAAATGACTTTTTCAATAAAAAAAAAAGGGGGGGGACAAAAAGGTTTCAGTTGAGTATAAAGAGATCGAAATGAGTGAATAACTTCTCTGAATAAAGCACAGTTAGCACAACTGATTCAATAAAAACTTAAAACAATTTTGATTCACAATCACTCGCCTACGTTTCCTAATCTCTTTTTGTGTCCCTTCACTCACACACCTAGCTCTAAGAAGAAGAAAGGCATTGACATCTCTTAAAAGTCCGAATTAAAGTGAGTACCAACTACCAAGATATTTAATGTCATGTTCACTTCAGACATCCCCTTCAAGCTTCAACCAGTCATAATACATACATATAAGACCCTTCATTGCTAATAGAGAAAATTCGTTTTGGACAATACATTTGTGATGAGTCTTTGGGTTTTTTTTTTGGATGAATTATTAGTGTGACAATCCAATAATGCAAAGCATGTATTCAATGCACTGTGTCATCCTAGAAAAATCATTTCATTCTTCATTGATGAGATTTTTTTAATTTTATGAATAATTAGTGTGACAATCCAACAATGCAAAGCATTTATTCAATGCATTGTCATCCTAGAAAGATTAGTCATTTCATTCTCCATCGGAACTCCGCCACTAGGTTTTCCGCTGCAGTCCCAAGCCTGGATAAAGGAGGGTTACGATAGGCCAGTGACATCCAATGTAAAACTTTGTCACATTGCTTGACATGAGCCACAATTATTGAGAGTACTACTAGGATCGCTGACCTCTTGGGAAGTTCTCATGTTGGATTAAGGCATTCAAGCAGAAGAAAAAGATGAAACTCATGAAAGTTTAAGTTCTTTTAAATTCTAAGTTCTAGCAACAGGTTCCAAAGATTCCTAGATCACCACCAAGGTTATGAAGGAAACAATTGAGTCAATAACGTGTATCAGACAAAAAAGTCCTGCATATGCCTAGAATCAACACTAATCCATAAGAAATCAATAGGTAAACAATAATAAAAACCCCACAATTTACACTGTATTTGCAACATAGGAAAAGAAAATATATTATTAAAGGTACATATGGATATGGTATTATGATTAAGGACTATTAGACTCCAATGTCCGACACAATTCTTCGTCTAACAGTGATCCAGTAGTAAACAAGTCTACCAACATTATTACTTATTCATTATTCCCATCCCATTTTCAAAACCATGGATTTAAAAAGAGCCATCTCCTGAACCCTACTGCCATCTCGCAAATAGTATCACCAATAGAATCATTATAATCTCTCATTAGTCATACACAACAAATAACCCCCAATCTTTTTCTCAAATCCTTCCACTTTTCCTCCTGCTCCCAGAACCATCACAAAATAATTTTCTAAATTTGGTCATTTTCTCAATATCTCACACTAATTTCACTAATTGTAGTTCTAACTTCACAAACAAAAGACAATCACAAGTTTATCATACTAATACATAACAACCCAAAAACAAAACAAACAAAAAGCAAAAATCTTACCATTATCCCTGTATTTCTGGTACAATTCTGTCAACTGGGTATAATTTACATTGGTAAACCCACTGCATATACCAACAAAAACAACAAAAACACAAATTCTTACACTATAAACAACCAAAATATAATAAATTCAAAAATCAACAAACCAATTTAAATCAATGTAAAGTAGGATTACCATTTTGAAGCAACGTTGACAACCAAAAGAACTTTCCCTTTATACATACTTAGATCAACATCCTTTCCCTTATTATCCTATTCACACAATTGAAATTATAATAAATACCTTACATCCAATTTTGGATTTCTCAAGTGGGATAATACAATTTTTCATATAAATCAACCAAAAAAAAAAAGAAAAAATTTCAATTACCTTAACAGTAAATTCATGGATGGATTGTTGTGGGACTGATTCAACAGCACCCATTTGAGTGGAAAATGAAATAAAATTAAACAAAAATAAAAAAAAAAAAAAATTATAGTCCCTTTTATCTGAAACTAAGATCGACTAAAGATTGAGTAGATGAAGATGATTGTGTTTGTGTGTGTAGGTTTTTTTTTTTGAGGGAATGTGTTTGTGTGTGTAGGTTGTTAGCTGCCATAAGAAACGCGGCAAACACTGATTTATTTACACAGGATGGTATTGGGTGGGCCTCCAAGGTAGGGGCATTTTCATTATTATTATTTTTATTGGTAGAAAAGCATTAATTAAAAATGTTGGTAGTGGTTGTTCCACCTTAATTAGATTAAATAATAATAATAATAATAATAATAATAATAATAATAATAATAATAATAATAATAATAATAAAAACAATAATCTAATATATATATAAATAAATTAGGCATTTTTCGGGAGCATTTGATGCGCCACATAAGAAAAAGGTATTATTTTGACCAATGAAATTTTAGATTAATAATTTATTTTAGAATTAAAAAATTCACTCGCCACCTAAGAAAAAGTGACGAATAAGATTTAAGAATTTTGCCATAAAAATAACGAATAGTGAACAATTGAAATTTAAATTATTTTAAAAACTAATAATTATGTTTTTTACATATATGGATGTAAATCTTTGATCGTAAATATCTTTAATCTCTCCCTAGCAAATATTATAAAAATTAGATATTAAAAATGTACTCATCGAAACGAATAAAACTAAATCTCATATCACTATGTTTTTCCTTATATACAAAGAGAAATTTAGAAGATTCCCCCTAATTTTTTTAATAGTTAAAAGATTTTAGATGAGACTGACATTTTGAACAGAACGAGTATATAAAAAAACGCATTTGCAAAGAACTTATTTTAATCAATAAATAAAATGATTTGTCATTTATTTTTTATTAAGAAAAATTAAAGAATAAGGTTTGGAATTTTAAATTCAAGCGCCACGTAAAAAAAAATAAACCTATGAAAGATAACTTTAGTGTTAAAATTTAAAAAAAAAATTATCTTATGATATTAGGAATTTTATTCAAATATCCGATGAATGATCTTCATATTAAAAAAATCTTAAATTAATTAAAAAGATTTACTAGAACCGTGCATCGCACGGGCTTATATCTAGTAATAATAATTATACTCCCTCCATCCCCAATTGATAGTCACTTTTGAAGAAAAATCACGAGAATTAAGGAGAATTAAAGAAAGTATATTGAAAAAGTAAATTTACATTGGGTATGCAAAAAAATAGAGAGAAAAAGTAATTAAAGTACATGGGAAAGTAAAATTTACATTGGAAAGTTAAATTTGCACAAATATTTTTGCAAATGTTAGAGAATTTTGGTAAAAAAATACTATTAATGGTACTTGAAAAAAAACAAATGTGACTTACATTTTGGGTGCCCAAAAATGGCATAAGTGACTATCAATCGGGGACAGAGGGAGTAATTATTATTATTATTATTATTATTATTATTATTATTATTATTATTATTATTATTATTATTATTATTATTATTATTATCTAAAAAACAAAAGTCATACAACCTACAATAAATTAGTGGGAAGCCGAGATACAATTTGAGCTCCCACTCCTCTAGCTATAGCAAAGCTTACCTTAGTGAAGATATGAGCTGCCGCACGAGCTCCAATGTCTTACGTCGTCGAGAACCACTGAACCCGCTTCAGCAATGCAACAGGCCCCTTCTCTAATCCCACAAGAGAAGAAAAGGAGAAGGGGATGAAACCATATCCATTCGCCCGACAACGAGCTTCGTACTTAACCCGCTTCCAATGAGTCGCATCAACCACAACCCGTCCAGGAACAAAGTCATCTAGCCCTGTTTATGTCAAAGGAAAAGACCATGTGAAGTCGACACATACATCATGACCACAATTCCATGAATAAAGTAACATATCGGCAGGTCTGAGGGCTCCGTCATTCCCTCCCGACAATCCTATGTCAACCTCCTATCTTGCTGAAATCCCAGATGTGTAGCGAATATCAACAAGGGTATCCCGAACAACATTATGTCGATGTTTAATACCCACAATGCCAGCACACGACGACGGATGGTCGCCGAAAATATCCCCAGTAAAAACCCCAAGCAGAGCACGCCGTCGAGATAGAGAACAATGGAACACCCATCCGGTAGAACAGCACACATCGGTATGTTTTCGCGTTCATCGTCTGACTCAACCCAAAAATAGGGACAACCCATAGCCAAGCAAAGGTGTGAACTCCTTGCTGCGATTTCCACAATGCTGATTGACGAGAAGATAAAGAGAATGTGGATTCTACAAATGTGGTAATCTTTTTGAAATATATATCTACCGATTTCTTCGGGATTTTAGGGGCAGCGATCTTACTAGGATTACTCAAAATTTCATACTCAACCACTCCATTATATAGAAGCAACGCATCCGCGAAGACTCGACCTAGGCCAACAACGCTAGCATGCCGTAAAATCTGTGTCTGCAACCCAACAAACTATAACCGAGAGGCAAGAAAGGCATAATGACTAACATCACCTGCGGAATAAACACCAAGTCCGCCAAATGCAAATGGTAAGGTGGCAAGCCGCTACTGCCCATCGCCAAACCCAGGACCTGAAGCAGTAACGATACGCTCTAAGGACGATCAAAGAGCCTTGTAAAAAGTGCGCTAAGCCACCTCAAAAGTACTAGGAGGACAAGTACGTAGAGAAAATTAGAGTTTAGAAACTTCGGTACATGCCCTAAGTAACAACAACTCACACTAGGGATCATCGAGCTTAGCAACTCTATCCATTAAAGCAATGGTCTTGGTTACCCTCTGTATCACAAGGTCACCTCCAAAACCGGGATCAGAACTAGCTAGACCGCCAAGTAACTTAACACCATGTGAAGGTCGAGAAATATTAGTCGGAAAGACACCCACAAGCCTGCTTCGAGGGTCCTCTAAAGGCCAGAAAACTTCAATTTTTTCCACATTGTGATGTAACCCAAAACGAGGCCCTTCCTCCATGATCAACTCCAAAACTTTCCCTATCACTAAAGTGTCACCAATAACATTGTTGTCATCCAAATACCACGCCTGAAGACATAAGTCAAAAGCATCTCTGTTTTTACAAACCAGGAGCTGTAAAACCAAAGCAAAAAGTAGAGGACCAAGGGGAACACCCTGCTGCACCCCCTGACACGGCCATAAGGATTGGTCCCCATAATATAATCTGGCTGGATTTGAATAGAAAAATTCAACCCATCGCAAAATGCCCATACAATGACGACAAACTTCACGTAACATGACCGTACGATCAATAAGATTGAAGGCATTTTGAAAATCCACTAATAACATAGAAAGACCAACCTCAGAACTGCGATCCTCAAGCAACTGATTGAAAAATACCAAACTACTTAACTTGGAAGTATATTGATAGTATGACATAATGTGTGAGATTTGCTAATGTACAAAATGGCAATTGTTTCGGGGTTTTCTGATGTCCTGCGGGAGAGTTACAATTCCGAGACTGGAACCGGACGCCTGTACCTGCAAAATAACGGAGACTCCTGAGAGCTCCGCCTCCAACGGTCAAGTTAGTACCTGATTAAGGAGTAATTAATACAGAAATTAAAGTAATAAGGTCTCTCTAGGTGAGAGTATTTAATGTAGGTAATCTGCTTTGCTAGCGAGATCAGCCGGTTATTAGTGTGTTCCGTAAATTATTCGGTCCCCTGATTAATGAGGATTAATCGAGTATTTATAGCCTTGGGAAGCGTGCAACTCTCTAGGTTTAAGGTAAACCTAGGGCCGATCGGGCTTCTAGACTGAAATGGGCCTTGATGGCCGGTTGTCCCATTTGGCATGGGTGGACACGTGGCGTGTCTTAAGTGGTCCGTGGAGGACGCGTGGCGGAACCTGGTTGGTCCACTTGTCAAACGGCGCTTGGTGGATAAAAATCCCCTAATCATTTGCCCCTCACAGGTGGCACGCGACTGGTCACGTGTCGCCTGTGACAGGTGTCGCACGGTGACAGGCGACGGCCCGTTACAGGTGTCACCTTGCAGACGGCCGGGAGATTCTCCCGCCCAAATTTGAATTCGGAAGCGACCCTTCGCCTTCTCATTTTGCCTATAAAAGGAAGTGCTGACTTCGGTCATTTTCACATTTGAGAATTTTTGCGAGAACATTCGGACCCCTGAACTTGATCTGACATTTTCGGACTTTTTCTGCCTACCGCCTGTTCTGACAAGCCGACTGACCCGAACTTTCAGGACTTCATCAACTGTCATCCGTTCAGGTAACTCAGTTCTCTTACTCTTAATTTTCTTTTTATTTTTTGAAATGGCACCATGGAAGCACACGACACGCCCTAAGTTAGTGATCAGCCGGTCACCGGGGACGGCTGAATCTAGGACTAGGAGTGCCGCCTGCCCTTTTCTGGACCCATCTTTGCCCTTTATACAAAGTCCGACTGAATCTGTGTCTATGCAGAACGTGATGGCCAGAACAAAAAAAGACTGCTAGAATATCAAACTCAGACGGCTCCTCCCAAAGGGTACTCCTTAGCGAAACATCTGACCAGGCGCCAGATGTGGAACGAGGCGACTGTCAAGCTGACAGTTCTGAGAGAGGGACCAAGGTGTTCCCTTCTCATCTAACCGTGGACATGTCTAATTTACCTTCTGCTCCTTCTAAGGGAGAGGAGGCGGGCCCCTCTAGGAGAGGGGAGGAGTCGTCCTCTTCGGACTCGTCAGGGGACGAGTCCGATTCCAGCTCTTCTGACCATAGTTCTTCTGACCATAGTTCTTCTGACTCAGAAGAAAAACATAACCGCCTACAAGAGGCGAGAAGTTCCCATGCAGTGGAGAAGGGGGATAATTGGGCAGAGCCGTCCGCCTCTTACAGAGAGGAAAACACCCCCTACTACTGCAGGGTGCCCCGGGCCGGATCGCAACCATGCGAGACAACGTGGCGAGCTTTATTGCTAACCACAAAATGAGCCCGGAGTATTTACTATTTGTGCCGGATCCAGAAGATACTGTCGTCTGGCCGGCTGGTACCAGCTATGGTGACGGCTGTTTTGGCTGCTATGTGGCGGCCATCAAAGCTGGTCTGCGCTTCCCATTACATCCGGCTGTTCAGCGGATTTTAGATGGGTATGATCTGGGGTTATGGCAGTTAGCCCCCAACTCTTGGGTAAACGTACTCGGCTATGTGGCCGGGTGCGAACTGAACGGGGTGGAGCCAAGTTTTGAGGCTTTCGCCCAGATGAACTATCTCAGCCGGACCCCTAAGTCGGGAGGTACCGGCTGGTATCAACTAACAAGCCACAGGGGTTACCTCATGACGAGAGGTAAGGCAAACAAATGGAAGGATTGGCGGAACACCTTCCTTATTATCGAGAGTTCAGACACGGAGCTGAACAAACGTTTTAACAAGTGGAACAGGGATCCGCCTCTTCTTGCAGGCGGCCGCAGCATGCCGCCTGTTCCCCCAAAGGCTAAAAGAGAGATCCTAGACAAAGGACTCTTCAAAGTAGAGACTAGGGTGAACTCTACTTCAGGGGTACGAGAGCAAGTACCCCTACACTGCGTCCCGAGCTTCAAGTGGCTCTATGATGAGTACTTCTTGGCCGCCTGTGGCCTCGGCAGTCGGTGCTCTAGAGGTAGCCGGCCTGACGAATACTCTGTTTTCTCACGCCTTGTTTACTTGGGATTTTTACTAACTTTGCTGTTTATTTCTTTCAGCCGACGCCATGAGTAAAATAACAGCATCTAAGACTGCGGCGGCCATGCTGCGGGTTTCGCTAATGAAGCAGTTGTACGCCGACTCCCCCCGCAAGGAGGCACCCTTGGTAAGCTTTGAAAACTCTTCCCCTTTAAGTTGTATTATGCATATACTAACTCTTTTTGTTTTCAGTCTGGCACTCCAAGGGCTTCTTCCTCGCAACAGCCGGACCCCAAGGCCCGGAGAACGACTGTTGCAAGCTCTCCTGGGTCTTCCAGGAAAACAGTGGCGGCTGAGAAGCAGCCGGCCACTTCCTCAAAAACCCAGGCGGGGCCGCCTAGATGTATGGACACTTGCTTGTAAAAACTCACTCTTGCTTCCTTCTTGATTAGGTCTAACTTGTTTTTCCTTTTGCTTAATGCAGCCGGCCCCCAGGGACTTGACTTGGTTGAGGTAGCCAAGTCAATGGTTAAAGTAGTTCCTCCCTCTGACAGGGAGGCGGTCAAGGGTGCCGGCACCCTTGACCTCGATGGAATTTCGGGGATCCTAGCTGAGGTATACCCTTTTGAAGTTCCAGGACGCCTGTTAACCCTTATGACTGGAAACTGACGCCTGTTTTTCTTTGTACTTAGGCCCTGCTCCGAGTCAACAGCCTTCGCAAGCCGATTGATCGGAAAAACAAAGAGGTAAAGGCCGCAAAGGCTATGGCCGCCTCCAGCTGTGATAAAGCAATGTTTCAAATTGCCCAAAATGAAGTACTGACCATTGATCTTCTTTATTATCAGGCGCAGGCGACCGCCGCTGTTCGGGCTCAGCTAGAGGCGGCCCAAAAGAAGGTTGACGAGCTGGAGGGGACCGTCACCAAACTTAAAGCCGAGCTGAAGCCCCTTCGTCAGAAAATGCACTCTTACGAAGCCATGGAGAAATCTTTGGCTAACGTAAAAGAACGCCTGGTGAACCAGGAGAAGAGTCTTACCCAAGAGCTCTCGGACAAGGCCGAGCAAGAGAAACAAGAGCTCGTCCGGGAGATGGTGGAAGACTCCGCCCAAATCCAACGCATGACCTGGGAACGACTGTTCCCCAGTGCCGACTTTGCCTCATGGGAAAGAACGTACCGCCAGTGTTCGGAAATATATAATCAACAGATCCTGGCGGCTGCTGAAGAAGAGGCGATGGACGTTGCGTTGGAGGAGGAAGAGCCGGTTGTGGCGCTTGTGCCACTTGGGGGTAAGGCATCAAAAGATGATGCAGCTAAGGCCGAGTCCAGCAAGAAGAGTGCTGACCAGGCGGCTGCTGCTGATACTGAACTGCCCCCTTCTTAAGCTTTAAGTATATTTTTTTTTTTTTTTTCCACGGCCTGCGTGCCGTTTGCTTTGTAATTACCCGGCCAGGGGGCCGGGGTTTTGAATATTCTGCTGGTCTTTTATGGCCGGCTCATTTTAATCAAATTTTTTGTTTTTGTTCAAATTTGTCTAAGTATTTGAAATTTGCTCACTAGACAGACTGTTGTGTATGGCCGAACGTTAAGACAGGTACAAATAGTAAGTATGCCGCCTATGCCCCTGGACGACTGGTTGTCTGTTTCCAGGATAGATGATCAGTCGGCCATTTAATCAATCGGTATTCGAACTCTTTATTCAATTTGACCAAGTAAATAGAATTACCAAGTAGCCAAGGAATTTAAGTAGGAAAACAAGCGGCGGGTACCGGTTGTTTCCCTTTATTGCCAATGTTTGGCCTCTAATTTGTTATTTATTAACCTAGCAAGAGTATTGGTTGAGAGCCTTTGTTTATTAAAAAACAAGTGGACGACTCGTACCTTTTAGGCTCAGTACTAAGTTTGAGTGACTATTAAGTTAACATAGGAGTTACTTAGTCTTCGTCACAATCTTGATTGAGTAGTAAAGGTATCAGGCGGCGTAGGCCGGCTAGACCCCTTGATTTACCAATGTTTGTTTGGCTATTTACTCAATAGGTTATCCAGTAGGAATAGGGGTTCGAGTGCCCTTGTTTGTATAAAACAGGCGGACGACTCAAACTTTTTAGGTTCCATACCAAATTTGAAGGAGTGACTATGAGTTAACTTTGGAGTTACTCAGTCGCCGTCACTTTTTTTGAGAAGTAGAGGTACCAGGCGGCGTAGGCCGGCTAGACCCCTTGATTCGCCAATGTTTGTTGGCTATTAACTCAATAGGTACCCCTGCATTTATCCCAAGTAATACAGGCGGTCATCTGACTCAGATGTCAACTGCTACCACTGGTTTGGTTAGTGATAGAGTTATCCTTGTCTCAAAAACGGCTACGTGGTTGCCCTTTGGGACAGTCGTATAGGTGCCGTGTAATTAGTTTATAGAACAATGTTCCACCCAAAAGGGAGCTGCTCTCTGCGACGAATTTCATCCGAATGGATGCCGCCGGACGCCTGCTATAATGTTGGGACAGGTCGGATTAGTTTTTAAAAGTTAGATCAGTTGACTAGGCGCCTGGTCTGATCATTCGGCCAGTGGCCTTGGTATGTTCTTGGTGAACGTATGTGCTAAGTAAAAGAAGGGTAGCCGCCTGTTAGTTACAGGATCGGCCAGGCCCTAAACTTTTTAGCTAAGTATTGTGAGTAAAATACTCGAGGGAGAGTAGCCGACTGTAATGGAACAGACGGCATGCCCCTGTAAAGATAAAGTGAAACTCAATGGAGAGTAGCCGACTGTAAAGGTACAGACGGCATGCCCCTCGTAATACAAAATTGAATAGTAAGTGCCAACTTTTTTAAGTAGCTCTTTACTTTACATCATTCAAAAGAAATATTTCTTAAGGTTATCTACATTCCAAGTTCGAGGCAACGGTTGTCCGTCTGGTGTTTCCAGACGGTAGGTACCGTCCCTGACTTCCGCATAGATTCGGTAGGGTCCTTCCCAGTTGGGAGTTAGTTTGCCAGACTCGTTAGCCCTACCAACTGCTTCCATTTTTCTAAGTACAAAGTCCCCTACTTTGAGTGGACGCCTGTGCACTTTTTTGTTTGTATGATCTAGTCATTCTCAGGCGGTAGATTTCATGGCGCAAAACAGCATTGCCCCTCTTTTCAGGAAGTGAGTCTAATGCCAGGCGCATAGCTTCCCAGTTTGCCTCTTCGTCATATAGCATTACTCGAAGAGTCGGCTCGTAGTGTTCTATTGGAAGAACAGCTTCTGCACCATAAGTTAGGAGGAATGGAGTTTCTCCAGTCCCCCTTTTTCAGTCGTCCTAATGGCCCAAAGAACATGTGGTAGTTCATCTGCCCATAGGCCGCCTGCTCGTTCAATTTTTTTCTTGAGACCGTCTGAGATGATTTTATTAAAGGCTTCTACCTGGCCGTTTGCTTGTGGACGGCCGACAGATGCAAAGTAATGTCCATTCCTTGGTCTCCCAACCAGCTTTTGAGAACAGGCGTCTCAAATTGGGGACCATTATCAAAAACCATAGACATGGGAACCCCGAACCGAGTGATGACGTTTTTCCAAATGAATGAAATTACATCTTTCGTCTTGATTCCCTTTACAGCCTCCGCCTCTACCCATTTAGTGAAGTAGTCAACGGCAAACAAGTATATACCTTCTGCCGCCTGTAGCAGGCGTATATGGACCCCAGAATGTCCATGCCCCACTTAGCAAACGGTAGTGGGCTGTGAATGGTAGTGAGGTCAGTAGCCGGACGGTGAAATTAATTTGCCAAACCTTTGGCACTTGTCACATTTTTTCACCATCTCCATTGCATCTGCTTCCAAAGTAGGCCAAAAGTAGCCCTGCCGCCTTGCCCTTTGAGCAAGCATCCTACCCACCTATATGGGAAGCACAGAAACCCAGAGTGAAGATCATCTAGTATCTCTCGTCCCTTTTCAGGAGTAACACACTTTAAAGAAGGGTTGAAGGTGCCCCCTCTTGTGCAGTTCCCCCTGTATCATTTCAAAAACAGGAGGCTCGTTTTTTCAGTGATGCCGCCTGTTGAGGATCATCCGGCAGTGTACCGTTTGTCAGATATGCCCTGATTGAATCCATCCAGGTTGAGCTTCTGTCTAGAATTCCAATAGGATTTTCCTCGATGCTTCTCTTCTCCATTACTTCCCAAAACACAGTTCGAGGAGTATCGGAGGAGGCGGATGATGCTAATTTCGAGAGTGCATCTGCCTGGTTGTTTTCTGATCTCGGGTACTTGGATCAGATGGAAATCCTCAAGGGAGCCGACTGCTTGTCGGACCGCCTGTAAATATTTGATCATGGCCGGATGTGTTGCTTCGTATTCGCCATTGTACTGACTCACTATCAGTTGTGAATCAGAACAGGCGTCTATTTTCCTTGCCCCGGCGCGCCTTACACATGCGGATCCCGGCTAGTAAAGCTTCATATTCTGCCTCATTGTTTGAAGCCTGGAAACTGAAGCGTAGAGCATACTCGAACCTGTCGCCCTCTTGGAGATTGACATACGACGCCTGCTCCACAACCGTTTGAAGTAGAGCTTCCCGTCCACATATACCTTCCAGACTTGGTCTGGAACTTGAGAGTCAGGAGGACGAGTCATCTCTACAATAAAGTCAGCAAAGGCTTGCCCCTTCACTGCTTTTCTAGGCTCGAAAGTAACTTCGAGACTCTGCATTTCTATGGCCCATTTGATCATTCGTCCGGAGGACTCCATGGTGGTAAGGGGCCGTTTGATCGGTTGGTCGGTATAACACGACGACTGCATGTGCCAGAAAGTAGGGCTTCAATTTTTTAACAGCCATGAAGAGTGCAAGACCAAATTTCTCCACTAGGGGATACCTCAACTCGGCATTTTTCAGTACGTGACTGACAAAGTAGACCGGAAGTTGACAGCCGTCCCTTTCAGCAAGGAGCACCGCGCTTAACGCATGATCAGAGACGGCCAGGTACATGTAGAGATTTTCTTTGGGCAAAGGGCTGACCAGCCTTGGCAAGGAATGCAAGTGAACCTTTAATTTCTGGAAGGCGGCCTCAGCATCCGGCCCCCATTCAAACCTTGCCTTTTTCTTAATTGCCTGGAAAAAAGTATAGGCATTTGTCGCCTGATCGGCTTAGAAATCTTCCCAAGGCCGCCAGACAACCTGTTAACTTCTGAACCTCTCGGACGGTACGAGGCGACTGCAATGTCAATGACCGCCTGTACCTTCTCAGGGTTCGCCTCTATTCCTCTCTGGTTGATAAGGAATCCGAGAAATTTCCCAGACTCAACTCCAAATACACATTTCTTGGGATTGAGCATGACATGGTGCCGCCTGAGTGTGGCGAAAGTTTCTCGGAGGTCCGTCAGATGATCTTTCTGAAGTTTAGTCTTAACAATCATATCATCAATGTATGCCTCGACGTTTCTCCAATCTGATCAAAGAACACTGTGTTTATCATTCGTTGGAATGTAGCCGGGGCATTCTTAAGACCAAACGGCATGACCGTATAACAGTATAATCCCTGATCAGTGACGAAGGCCGTCTTCTCCTGATCTTTCTTCCACAAAGGAATTTGATGAAAACCAGAATAGGCGTCCATAAAACTCATCAAGGCATGGCCGGCTGTTGAGTCGACCAGGTTATCAATTTTGGGCAGAGGGTAACTGTCTTTGGGGCACGCCTTGTTCAAGTCTGTGTAGTTCTACACACATTCGCCAGGTGCCATTCGGCTTTTTAACAAGTACCACATTTGCAACCCAATCTGGGAAGTAACATTGCCGAATGAACCCTGCATCAAGTAATTTTTTGACTTCGGCGGCGGCCGCCTGACCTCTTTCTTCACCATGGTTCCGCTTCTTTTGCCGTACCGGCTTCTTTTTCGGATCCACAGCGAGTTTGTGTACTGCCAGATCAGGACTAATGCCTGGCATTTCATGGACTTCAAATGCAAAGATGTCCTTGTATTCTTTCAACAGGTTGTGAAAGTCATCACCAAGGTTTCTCAGAGCAGTCGTCCCAACTTTGACTGTTCGGTCAGGGCGGGAGTCGTCTAATATCAGGTCCGTATGCTCACCAGCCGGCTGAGGGCGGAACTCATCCGGCCGGTCCTCTGCCAATGATTGCTATTTTCTTGCCTTTCTGGCGGACTCTGTCTGGGACGCCTTTCTTTTTCTGTCGCCTGTTTCTTGAACAGGCGCACTTTCCTTGACATTGTCAAGGTCTGTTTTTTCTCCACTTGACCCAGTGGCCTTAGCAGTGGTTTGACATCCGAGAGATAGCACTCTCGGGCCATCCTCTGATCTCCCCTTAGGGAGCCGACTGTTCCATTGTCCCTTTCAAACTTAAGCAGCATAAGTGACGGGATTATAACAGCCTTGGCACTATTCAGGGTTGGGCCGACCCAGAATCATGTTGTAGGCAGAGAGTTCCTCTACAACTAGGAATCGGACTACCATGTGTCGTCCTTCCCCTTTTTCGCCCAGGCGGACGGGTAGATCAACTCGTCCCAGTGGGTGGACGACTCCTCCTCCAAACCCTATTAAAGGGTGGGAGGCCCGGATGTATGCAGTCCGTCTGATATTTCAGTTTTGACAGACATTTGCTGCTGATGAGATCTGAAGAGCTCCCAGTATCTATGAGGATTCGACCAACTCTCTGTTGGCCACTTTACATTCAATAACGAGAGGGTCGTCATGCGGCCCCCTTATTCCTCCTAGATCCTCTTCAGTGATGACAATCTCAGGAAATGTATATTTGGACGGTCGTTCTTGGTGAACGGAATTTACATCTAACCGCCTTATATTATCTTTGTTGCCCCTAATAGTGGGGCCCGCCTCCTGAGAAGCCGCCTGCAATGGTGTAGACGACTGCATCATCTGTATCGGAACTGTCGGCCTGTTGATTCTTTTTTGGCCGACTGCTTTTTTGAGGAAGTATTCCCCGTAGATTTCTTGACATAAGTGTCAAGATCACCTTGATCAGCCAAGCGGTCTAGGTACCAGCATGAGACTAATGCAGTCGTTGGTGTGATGACCAATGTCATCATGATAAGCACAGATTTTGTCTTGGTTCCGGTTGCTCGCAGAACCTTCATGGGGAGCGGTTTCTCAATTGAGAGCCGTCCCTTTATTTCTTTTAGGATAAACTGGTTATCCTTGTTAAACACATACTTTGGGGAGTATGGTTTGAATTCCTTTTTCTTCTTGGCCGGCTGTTTTAGAGGAATCAGCCGCCCAGACCCCTTTTCTTTTTTCATCTTTGTTGGACGACTGTTTCTGTCGTCCTTCTCTATTGTCGAACCTCTTCCCGTCCGACTGTTTCATTGTACACAGATCAGTCGCCTGTATATAGGCTTCTGCTTCAATCAAGGCCTCTTGAAGAGTCGCCACCCTTTTTCGAACTAAATCAAATTTGAAGGTAGACCCGTCTTTGAGACCTCTAAAAAAGTCAGTATAAGCTACCTCATCCGGTAACCCTTGAATCTGTATTCTCATCAGGTTGAACCGCCTGATGTAGGAACGAAGCCCCTCCTTTTCACCCTGCTGAATTGTTCCCAAATCAAGGGTCGTTTTCTTCGCAGGGAATGTTCATTGCAAAGTTGGAGGCAAATAAGTAAGCAAGCGTCCTGAAACTGTTTACACAACCAGTCGGCAGGTTGCCGAACCATTGCTGTGCAATTCCCTTGAGAGTTGCTGGGAAACACTTGCACCAAGTGGGATCATCCAACCCTTGAAGGTACATCAGGTTGGTGAATGCCATCAGATGGTCCTTCCGGGTTAGTAGTGCCATCATAGGCGCCTACTAAAACATTTTTTACTTTGGCCGGCTGAGCGGCTTCAGTAATTTCCTTGGAGAAGGCCGACGGCTGTTCACCAAGTCTAAGCAGCCGTAGCTGCCAGTCCATAGGTTGGACGTTTTTTGCTGCAGGTCCACCAAATGGAGGTGGCTGCATAAAAATATTGTTGTTGCGGCACAAATGGAAATTTGGTACCGCCTGCGCACTAATGAAAGCCAGACTGACGGAGGTGCCGCCTGACTGACTCTCATGGTACGACTGAGTTTGGCCTCATCGAGGCATTTCGCAAACTGTCCTGAAAATTTGAAGTAGAAGCCGACTCTGATAATCGGTCACTCTTCTTCTGCTCTAGCAGGTGCCGAGCATCTGTGAACGTTTGCTTTGACCCGTCCGCCTGAATATGACGAACCGGTTTCCTATTTCCCGTAGGATAACGGAGTTTTGTGAAATCAAGAGCAGACGGCTCCCGCTTCTTAGATTTAGGATGGGGAGTCGCCTCTCGCCCTTGAACTGGCTTCCTTCAGTGAAGTGGAAGGTTTTTTGGCCGCCTGCTCTTTGACTGAAGCAGGCGGTTTTTTGTTGATCAACTCTTGGATCTCTCCCTTGAATCCCCTCATGAAGGTCATGAGTTCGTTCCTTGTGATGGGAGCAGACCCATCAGTCGGCTGTTGCCGAGCAAGCGGTGCGCCTGCTGGCTCGCTTCCTGTTTGAAGATACTCCCGTTCCCTTATTTCAGTATGACGGGTACGGCGGGCCCTTAGGGTCCCGTCTGGAGCTGTATGAGTTTCAACTTCAAATTCACTTTCGGTATCATGGTCCGACTGAACTTGAGGGTCGTCTAGGGGACGCCTCTCTTCTGGGGTCGGTACAGACTTGGATGCCATCTCTGAAGTACTCTCCCCACAGACGGCGCCAAATGTTTCGGGGTTTTCTGATGTCCTGCGGGAGAGTTACAATTCCGAGACTGGAACCGGACGCCTGTACCTGCAAAATAACGGAGACTCCTGAGAGCTCCGCCTCCAACGGTCAAGTTAGTACCTGATTAAGGAGTAATTAATACAGAAATTAAAGTAATAAGGTCTCTCTAGGTGAGAGTATTTAATGTAGGTAATCTGCTTTGCTAGCGAGATCAGCCGGTTATTAGTGTGTTCCGTAATTATTCGGTCCCTGATTAATGAGGATTAATCGAGTATTTATAGCCTTGGGAAGCGTGCAACTCTCTAGGTTTAAGGTAAACCTAGGGCCGATCGGGCTTCTAGACTGAAATGGGCCTTGATGGCCGGTTGTCCCATTTGGCATGGGTGGACACGTGGCGTGTCTTAAGTGGTCCGTGGAGGACGCGTGG